>NW_027455689.1:0-25000 GCF_040206685.1 Ascaphus truei
TTTAACTGTGTTGATTCCGCCCCACGTTGTTTGAAGGGGGGGGGGTACAGCGCTGCGCAGGACGCTCGACGCTGCGTAGAAACCGACGCCATAAATAAAATAATAATAATTATTATAAGGGGGTTTTTTGTTTGCGTCGGGATTTTGGCCGCGGGTTTTATTTATTTATTGCCTTTTAAAAAAAAAAAAAAAAAAAAAAACATAAACCAAGGTGATTGGGGTGGGTGGGTGGGGGCGCCTCCCGCGGGTGGGGGCGCCTCCCGCTCGTGGACACGCACAGGCCTGTGACGCGGCGTGGAGGGCGCACCGAGGTTGTGTGAGGGCTTCCTGGATGTCTGGGTTTGCGCGTGCTGCAGGAGATAAGGGGTTAAACCCCCGGGGGGGGGGGGGGGGGGACGACTGCTGACTCTCTGCTAGGGTGATTCGGCGCGTTCCTGCGGTGGCGATGGGGGGGCCACGCTGCCTTGTTGCGCCTGGTTTCGGGGGGGGGGGGTGTTTCCGGGGGGGGGGGGCACGAGGCATATGTTGGTGCACTCGAGTGTGAGCATGAATAAATACAGCTGTTATAATATATATATATATATATATACATTTTTATACATACTCTTATGGGGGGATTGTTAACCCCAAGAGCTGACCAATCTAGCTTCGCCGGGGCGTTGTAAACTAAAGCGAAAGGCAGCTGGCACTGGCGGGGTTAAAACCGCCATGTTTTCTGTTGCCCAATGTGGAAAGGCCAGCGCTGTGTGACCGGCGGCGGCCTGAGGCCAGAATCTGAACCCTGCCAAGACCCTTTGGACTGCCGGCTAATTCCATTGTAAGCTGAGCAAGGGTAAACAGCTGCAGTGTGAGGGTGTCTTACCTCCGCGTGCTGCCAGTGCGCCCAACGTGCCGTCACTGTGCCCAACGTGCCGTCACTGTGCCCAACGTGCCGTCACTGTGCCCAACGTGCCGTCACACTGCCGCCCTACCCCCCGTACAGTCACTGTGCCCAACGTGCCGTCACTGTGCCCAACGTGCCGTCACTGTGCCCAACGTGCCGTCACTGTGCCCAACGTGCCGTCACACTGCCGCCCTACTCCCCCCGTACTGTCTCCCGTCACTGTGCCCAACGTGCCGTCACACTGCCACCCTACCCCCGTACAGTCACTGTGCCCAACGTGCCGTCACACTGCCGCCCTACCCCCGTACAGTCACTGTGCCCAACGTGCCATCACACTGCCGCCCTACCCCCCCGTACAGTCACTGTGCCCAACGTGCCATCACACTGCCGCCCTACCCCCCGTACAGTCACTGTGCCCAACGTGCCATCACACTGCCGCCCTACCCCCGTACAGTCACTGTGCCCAACGTGCCATCACACTGCCGCCCTACCCCCGTACAGTCACTGTGCCCAACGTGCCATCACACTGCCGCCCTACCCCCCGTACAGTCACTGTGCCCAACGTGCCGTCACACTGCCGCCCCTACCCCCCGTACAGTTACTGTGCCCAACGTGCCATCACACTGCCACCCTACCCCCCGTACAGTCACTGTGCCCAACGTGCCATCACACTGCCGCCCTACCCCCCGTACAGTCACTGTGCCCAACGTGCCGTCACACTGCCGCCCCTACCCCCGTACAGTTACTGTGCCCAACGTGCCATCAACACTGCCGCCCTACCCCCCGTACAGTCACTGTGCCCAACGTGCCATCACACTGCCGCCCTACCCCCCGTACAGTCACTGTGCCCAACGTGCCATCACACTGCCGCCCTACCCCCCCGTACAGTCACTGTGCCCAACGTGCCATCACACTGCCGCCCTACCTCCCGTACAGTCACTGTGCCCAACGTGCCATCACACTGCCGCCCTACCCCCCGTACAGTCACTGTGCCCAACGTGCCATCACACTGCCGCCCTACCCCCGTACAGTCACTGTGCCCATCGTGCCATCACACTGCCACCCTACCCCCGTACAGTTACTGTGCCCAACGTGCCATCACACTGCCGCCCTACCCCCCCGTACAGTCACTGTGCCCAACGTGCCATCACACTGCCGCCCTACCCCCCGTACAGTCACTGTGCCCAACGTGCCGTCACACTGCCGCCCTACCCCTCGTACAGTCACTGTGCCCAACGTGCCATCGACACTGCCGCCCTACCCCCCGTACAGTCACTGTGCCCAACGTGCCATCACAACTGCCGCCCTACCCCCCGTACAGTCACTGTGCCAACGTGCCATCACACTGCCACCCTACCCCCCGTACAGTCACTGTGCCCAACGTGCCGTCACACTGCCGCCCTACCCCTCGTACAGTCACTGTGCCCAACGTGCCGTCACACTGCCGCCCTACCCCCCGTACAGTCAGTGTGCCCAACGTGCATCACACTGCCGCCCTACCCCCCGTACAGTCAGTGTGCCCAACGTGCCATCACACTGCCGCCCTACCCCCGTACAGTCACTGTGCCCAACGTGCCATCACACTGCCGCCCTACCCCCCGTACAGTCACTGTGCCCACGTGCCGTCACACTGCCACCCTACCCCCGTACAGTCACTGTGCCCAACGTGCTATCACACTGCCGCCCTACCCCCGTACAGTCACTGTGCCCAACGTGCCATCACACTGCCACCCTACCCCCCGTACAGTCACTGTGCCCAACGTGCCATCACACTGCCACCCTACCCCCCGTACAGTCACTGTGCCCAACGTGCCGTCACACTGCCACCCTACCCCCCGTACAGTCACTGTGCCCAACGTGCCATCACACTGCCGCCCTACCCCCGTACTGTCACTGTGCCCAACGTGCCATCACACTGCCGCCCTACCCCCGTACAGTCACTGTGCCCAACGTGCCATCACACTGCCGCCCTACCCCCGTACAGTCACTGTGCCCAACGTGCCATCACACTGCCACCCTACCCCCGTACAGTCACTGTGACCAACGTGCCATCACACTGCCACCCTACCCCCCGTACAGTCACTGTGCCCAACGTGCCGTCACACTGCACCCTACCCCCGTACAGTCACTGTGACCAACGTGCCGTCACACTGCCGCCCTACAGTCTCCCGTCACTGCGCCCAACGTGCCATCACACTGCCACCCTACCCCCCGTACAGTCACTGTGCCCAACGTGCCATCACACTGCCGCCCTACCTCCCGTACAGTCACTGTGCCCAACGTGCCATCACACTGCCGCCCTACCCCCCGTACAGTCACTGTGCCCAACGTGCCGTCACACTGCCACCCTACCCCCGTACAGTCACTGTGCCCAACGTGCCATCACACTGCCACCCTACCCCCGTACAGTCACTGTGCCCAACGTGCTCATCACACTGCCACCCTACCCCCCGTACAGTCACTGTGCCCAACGTGCCATCACACTGCCGCCCTAACCCCCCGTACAGTCACTGTGCCCAACGTGCCATCACACTGCCGCCCTACCCCCGTACAGTCACTGTGCCCAACGTGCCATCCCACTGCCGCCCCTACCCCCGTACAGTCACTGTGCCCAACGTGCCATCACACTGCCGCCCTACCTCCCGTACAGTCACTGTGCCCAACGTGCCATCACACTGCCGCCCTACCCCCCGTACAGTCACTGTGCCCAACGTGCCGTCACACTGCCGCCCTACCCCCGTACTGTCACTGTGCCCAAGTGCCGTCACACTGCCGCCCTACCCCCGTACAGTCACTGTGCCCAACGTGCCGTCACACTGCCGCCCTACAGTCTCCCGTCACTGCGCCCAACGTGCCATCACACTGCCACCTCTACCCCCCGTACAGTCACTGTGCCCAACGTGCCATCACACTGCCGCCCTACCTCCCGTACAGTCACTGTGCCCAACGTGCCATCACACTGCCGCCCTACCCCCCGTACAGTCACTGTGCCCAACGTGCCGTCACACTGCCACCCTACCCCCGTACAGTCACTGTGCCCAACGTGCCATCACACTGCCACCCTACCCCCGTACAGTCACTGTGCCCAACGTGCCATCACACTGCCACCCTACCCCCGTACAGTCACTGTGCCAACGTGCCATCACACTGCCAGCCCTACCCCCCGTACAGTCACTGTGCCCAACGTGCCATCACACTGCCTGCCCTACCCCCGTACAGTCACTGTGCCCAACGTGCCATCCCACTGCCGCCCTACCCCCGTACAGTCACTGTGCCCAACGTGCCATCACACTGCCACCCTACCTCCCGTACAGTCACTGTGCCCAACGTGCCATCACACTGCCGCCCTACCCCGTACAGTCACTGTGCCCAACGTGCCATCACACTGCCGCCCTACCTCCCGTACAGTCACTGTGCCCAACGTGCCATCACACTGCCACCTACCCCCGTACAGTCACTGTGCCCAACGTGCCATCACACTGCCGCCCTACCCCCCGTACAGTCACTGTGCCCAACGTGCCATCACACTGCCGCCCTACCCCCGTACAGTCACTGTGCCCAACGTGCCATCACACTGCCGCCCTACCTCCCGTACAGTCACTGTGCCCAACGTGCCATCACACTGCCACCCTACCCCGTACAGTCACTGTGCCCAACGTGCCGTCACACTGCCACCCTACCCCCGTACAGTCACTGTGCCCAACGTGCCATCACACTGCCGCCCTACCCCCGTACAGTCACTGTGCCCAACGTGCCATCACACTGCCGCCCTACCTCCCGTACAGTCACTGTGCCCAACGTGCCATCACACTGCCACCCTACCCCCGTACAGTCACTGTGCCCAACGTGCCATCACACTGCCGCCCTACCTCCCGTACAGTCACTGTGCCAACGTGCCGTCACACTGCCACCCTACCCCCCGTACAGTCACTGTGCCCAACGTGCCATCACACTGCCACCCTACAGTCTCCCGTCACTGCGCCAACGTGCCATCACACTGCCGCCCTACAGTCTCCCGTCACTGTGCCCAACGTGCCATCACACTGCCGCCCTACCCCCGTACAGTCACTGTGCCCAACGTGCCATCACACTGCCACCCTACCCCCCGTACAGTCTCCAGTCACTGTGCCCAACGTGCCGTCACACCTGCCACCCTACCCCCCGTACAGTCTCCGTCACTGTGCCCAACGTGCCATCACACTGTCACCCTACCCCCGTACAGTCACTGTGCCCAACGTGCCGTCACACTGCCGCCCTACCCCCCGTACAGTCACTGTGCCCAACGTGACATCACACTGCCACCCTACCCCCCGTACAGTCTCCGTCACTGTGCCCAACGTGCCATCACACTGCCACCCTACCCCCGTACAGTCACTGTGCCCAACGTGCCGTCACACTGCCACCCTACCCCCCCGTACAGTCACTGTGCCCAACGTGCCATCACACTGCCGCCCTACCCCCCGTACAGTCACTGTGCCCAACGTGCCATCACACTGCCACCCTACCCCCGTACAGTCACTGTGCCCAACGTGACATCACACTGCCACCCTACCCCCCGTACAGTCACTGTGCCCAACGTGCCATCACACTGCCGTCCTACCCCCGTACAGTCACTGTGCCCAACGTGCCATCACACTGCCACCCTACCCCCCGTACAGTCACTGTGCCCAACGTGCCATCACACTGCCACCCTACCCCCGTACAGTCACTGTGCCCAACGTGCCATCACACTGCCGCCCTACCCCCGTACAGTCTCCCGTCACTGTGCCCAACGTGCCATCACACTGCCACCTACCCCCGTACAGTCACTGTGCCCAACGTGACATCACACTGCCACCCTACCCCCGTACAGTCACTGTGCCCAACGTGCCATCACACTGCCGCCCTACCCCCCGTACAGTCACTGTGCCCAACGTGCCATCACACTGCCGCCCTACCCCCCGTACAGTCACTGTGCCCAACGTGCCGTCACACTGCCGCCCTATCCCCCGTACAGTCACTGTGCCCAACGTGCCGTCACACTGCCACCCTACCCCCCGTACAGTCACTGTGCCCAACGTGCCATCACACTGCCGCCCTACCCCCCGTACAGTCACTGTGCCCAACGTGCCGTCACACTGCCGCCCTACCCCCCGTACAGTCACTGTGCCCAACGTGCCATCACACTGCCGCCCTACCTCCCGTACAGTCACTGTGCCCAACGTGCCATCACACTGCCAGCCCTACCCCCGTACAGTCACTGTGCCCAACGTACCGTCACACTGCCGCCCTACCCCCGTACAGTCACTGTGCCCAACGTGCCATCACACTGCCGCCCTACCCCCGTACAGTCACTGTGCCCAACGTGCTATCACACTGCCGCCCTACCCACGTACAGTCACTGTGCCCACGTGCCATCACACTGCCGCCCTACCCCCGTACAGTCACTGTGCCAACGTGCCATCACACTGCCGCCCTACCCCCGTACAGTCACTGTGCCCAACGTGCCATCACACTGCCGCCCTACCCCCCGTACAGTCACTGTGCCCAACGTGCCGTCACACTGCCGCCCTACCCCCCGTACAGTCACTGTGCCCAACGTGCCGTCACACTGCCGCCCTACCCCCCGTACAGTCACTGTGCCCAACGTGCCGTCACACTGCCACCCTACCCCCCGTACAGTCACTGTGCCCAACGTGCCGTCACACTGCCGCCCTACCCCCCGTACAGTCACTGTGCCCAACGTGCCATCACACTGCCACCCTACCCCCGTACAGTCACTGTGCCCAACGTGCCATCACACTGCCGCCCTACCCCCGTACAGTCACTGTGCCCAACGTGCCATCACACTGCACCCTACCCCCCGTACAGTCACTGTGCCCAACGTGCCATCACACTGCCACCCTACCCCCGTACAGTCACTGTACCCAACGTGCCGTCACACTGCCACCCTACCCCCGTACAGTCACTGTGCCCAACGTGCCGTCACACTGCACCCTACCCCCTAACACACTGTGCCACGCCATCACACTGCCACCCTACCCCCGTAACACTCACTGTCCCCACGTGCCACCCACTGCCCCCTACCCCGTACAGTCACTGTGCCCAACGTGCCACACTGCCGCCCTACCCCGTACAGTCACTGTGCCCACGGCCATCACACTGCCACCCTACCCCGTACAGTCACTGTGCCCAACGTGCCATCACACTGCAGCCCCTACCCCCGTACAGTCACTGTGCCCAACGTGCCGTCACACTGCCGCCCTACCCCCGTACAGTCACTGTGCCCAACGTGCCATCACACTGCCGCCCTACCCCCGTACAGTCACTGTGCCCAACGTGCCATCACACTGCCACCCTACCCCCCGTACAGTCACTGTGCCCAACGTGCCATCACACTGCCACCCTACCCCCGTACAGTCACTGTGCCCAACGTGCCATCACACTGCCACCCTACCCCCCGTACAGTCACTGTGCCCAACGTGCCATCACACTGCCACCCTACCCCCCGTACAGTCACTGTGCCCAACGTGCCGTCACACTGCCGCCCTACCCCCCGTACAGTCACTGCGCCCAACGTGCCATCACACTGCCACCCTACCCCCGTACAGTCACTGTGCCCAACGTGCCGTCACACTGCCACCCTACCCCCCGTACAGTCACTGTGCCCAACGTGCCATCACACTGCCGCCCTACCCCCCGTACAGTCACTGTGCCCAACGTGCCATCACACTGCCACCCTACCCCCCGTACAGTCACTGTGCCCAACGTGCCGTCACACTGCCGCCCTACCCCCGTACAGTCACTGTGCCCAACGTGCCATCACGCTGCCACCCTACCCCCCGTACAGTCACTGTGCCCAACGTGCCATCACACTGCCACCCTACCCCCCGTACAGTCACTGTGCCCAACGTGCCGTCACACTGCCGCCCTACCCCCCGTACAGTCACTGTGCCCAACGTGCCATCACACTGCCGCCCTACCCCCCGTACAGTCACTGTGCCCAACGTGCCATCACACTGCCGCCCTACCCCCATACAGTCACTGTGCCCAACGTGCCATCACACTGCCGCCCTACCCCCGTACAGTCACTGTGCCCAACGTGCCATCACACTGCCGCCCTACCTCCCGTACAGTCACTGTGCCCAACGTGCCATCACACTGCCGCCCTACCCCCGTACAGTCACTGTGCCCAACGTGCCGTCACACTGCCGCCCTACCCCCCGTACAGTCACTGTGCCCAACGTGCCATCACACTGCCACCCTACCCCCCGTACAGTCACTGTGCCCAACGTGCCATCACACTGCCGCCCTACCCCCCGTACAGTCACTGTGCCCAACGTGCCATCACACTGCCGCCCTACCCCCCGTACAGTCACTGTGCCCAACGTGCCATCACACTGCCACCCTACCCCCGTACAGTCACTGTGCCCAACGTGCCATCACACTGCCACCCTACCCCCCGTACAGTCACTGTGCCCAACGTGCCATCACACTGCCGCCCTACCCCCCGTACAGTCACTGTGCCCAACGTGCCATCACACTGCCGCCCTACCCCCCGTACAGTCACTGTGCCCAACGTGCCATCACACTGCCGCCCTACCTCCCGTACAGTCACTGTGCCCAACGTGCCATCACACTGCCGCCCTACAGTCTCCCGTCACTGCGCCCAACGTGCCGTCACACTGCCGCCCTACCCCCCGTACAGTCACTGTGCCCAACGTGCCATCACACTGCCGCCCTACCTCCCGTACAGTCACTGTGCCCAACGTGCCATCACACTGCCGCCCTACCCCCGTATAGTCACTGTGCCCAACGTGCCATCACACTGCCACCCTACCCCCGTACAGTCACTGTGCCCAACGTGCCGTCACACTGCCGCCCTACCCCCCGTACTGTCACTGTGCCCTACGTGCCGTCACACTGCCACCCTACCCCCCGTACAGTCACTGTGCCCAACGTGCCGTCACACTGCCACCCTACGTACAGTCACTGTGCCCAACGTGCCATCACACTGCCGCCCTACCCCCCGTACAGTCACTGTGCCCAACGTGCCGTCACACTGCCACCCTACCCCCGTACAGTCACTGTGCCCAACGTGCCATCACACTGCCGCCCTACCCCCGTACAGTCACTGTACCCAACGTGCCATCACACTGCCGCCCTACCCCCCGTACAGTCACTGTGCCAAACGTGCCATCACACTGCCGCCCTACCCCCCGTACAGTCACTGTGCCCAACGTGCCATCACACTGCCGCCCTACCCCCGTACAGTCACTGTGCCCAACGTGCCATCACACTGCCACCCTACCCCCCGTACAGTCACTGTGCCCAACGTGCCATCACACTGCCACCCTACCCCCGTACAGTCACTGTGCCCAACGTGCCATCACACTGCCACCCTACCCCCCGTACAGTCACTGTGCCCAACGTGCCATCACACTGCCACCCTACCCCCCGTACAGTCACTGTGCCCAACGTGCCGTCATACTGCCGCCCTACCCCCCGTACAGTCACTGCGCCCAACGTGCCATCACACTGCCGCCCTACCCCCCGTACAGTCACTGTGCCCAACGTGCCGTCACACTGCCACCCTACCCCCCGTACAGTCACTGTGCCCAACGTGCCATCACACTGCCGCCCTACCCCCCGTACAGTCACTGTGCCCAACGTGCCATCACACTGCCACCCTACCCCCCGTACAGTCACTGTGCCCAACGTGCCGTCACACTGCCGCCCTACCCCCGTACAGTCACTGTGCCCAACGTGCCATCACGCTGCCACCCTACCCCCCGTACAGTCACTGTGCCCAACGTGCCATCACACTGCCACCCTACCCCCCGTACAGTCACTGTGCCCAACGTGCCGTCACACTGCCGCCCTACCCCCCGTACAGTCACTGTGCCCAACGTGCCATCACACTGCCGCCCTACCCCCGTACAGTCACTGTGCCCAACGTGCCATCACACTGCCGCCCTACCCCCGTACAGTCACTGTGCCCAACGTGCCATCACACTGCCGCCCTACCCCCGTACAGTCACTGTGCCCAACGTGCCATCACACTGCCGCCCTACCCCCGTACAGTCACTGTGCCCAACGTGCCGTCACACTGCCGCCCTACCCCCCGTACAGTCACTGTGCCCAACGTGCCATCACACTGCCGCCCTACCCCCGTACAGTCACTGTGCCCAACGTGCCATCACACTGCCGCCCTACCCCCATACAGTCACTGTGCCCAACGTGCCATCACACTGCCGCCCTACCCCCGTACAGTCACTGTGCCCAACGTGCCATCACACTGCCGCCCTACCTCCCGTACAGTCACTGTGCCCAACGTGCCATCACACTGCCGCCCTACCCCCGTACAGTCACTGTGCCCAACGTGCGGTCACACTGCCGCCCTACCCCCCGTACAGTCACTGTGCCCAACGTGCCATCACACTGCCGCCCTACCCCCCGTACAGTCACTGTGCCCAACGTGCCATCACACTGCCGCCCTACCACCGTACAGTCACTGTGCCCAACGTGCCATCACACTGCCGCCCTACCCCCGTACAGTCACTGTGCCCAACGTGCCATCACACTGCCGCCCTACCCCCGTACAGTCACTGTGCCCAACGTGCCATCAC
The DNA here is from genome assembly GCF_040206685.1 of Ascaphus truei. Taxonomy (NCBI): domain Eukaryota; kingdom Metazoa; phylum Chordata; class Amphibia; order Anura; family Ascaphidae; genus Ascaphus; species Ascaphus truei. The sequence goes on from NW_027455689.1 coordinate 10,492, forward strand.
ACTGCCACCCTACCCCCGTACAGTCACTGTGCCCAACGTGCCATCACACTGCCACCCTACCCCCCGTACAGTCACTGTGCCCAACGTGCCATCACACTGCCGCCCTACCCCCCGTACAGTCACTGTGCCCAACGTGCCATCACACTGCCGCCCTACCTCCCGTACAGTCACTGTGCCCAACGTGCCATCACACTGCCGCCCTACAGTCTCCCGTCACTGCGCCCAACGTGCCATCACACTGCCGCCCTACCCCCCGTACAGTCACTGTGCCCAACGTGCCATCACACTGCCGCCCTACCCCCCGTACAGTCACTGTGCCCAACGTGCCATCACACTGCCGCCCTACCCCCCGTACAGTCACTGTGCCCAACGTGCCATCACACTGCCGCCCTACCTCCCGTACAGTCACTGTGCCCAACGTGCCATCACACTGCCGCCCTACCCCCGTATAGTCACTGTGCCCAACGTGCCATCACACTGCCACCCTACCCCCGTACAGTCACTGTGCCCAACGTGCCGTCACACTGCCGCCCTACCCCCCGTACTGTCACTGTGCCCTACGTGCCGTCACACTGCCACCCTACCCCCCGTACAGTCACTGTGCCCAACGTGCCGTCACACTGCCACCCTACGTACAGTCACTGTGCCCAACGTGCCATCACACTGCCGCCCTACCCCCCGTACAGTCACTGTGCCCAACGTGCCGTCACACTGCCACCCTACCCCCGTACAGTCACTGTGCCCAACGTGCCATCACACTGCCGCCCTACCCCCGTACAGTCACTGTACCCAACGTGCCATCACACTGCCGCCCTACCCCCCGTACAGTCACTGTGCCAAACGTGCCATCACACTGCCGCCCTACCCCCCGTACAGTCACTGTGCCCAACGTGCCATCACACTGCCGCCCTACCCCCGTACAGTCACTGTGCCCAACGTGCCATCACACTACCGCCCTACCCCCATACAGTCACTGTGCCCAACGTGCCATCACACTGCCACCCTACCCCCAGTACAGTCACTGTGCCCAACGTGCCATCACACTGCCACCCTACCTCCCGTACAGTCACTGTGCCCAACGTGCCATCACACTGCCACCCTACCCCCCGTACAGTCACTGTGCCCAACGTGCCATCACACTGCCGCCCTACCCCCCGTACAGTCACTGTGCCCAACGTGCCATCACACTGCCACCCTACCCCCCGTACAGTCACTGTGCCCAACGTGCCATCACACTGCCGCCCTACCCCCCGTACAGTCACTGTGCCCAACGTGCCGTCACACTGCCGCCCTACCCCCCGTACAGTCACTGTGCCCAACGTACCGTCACACTGCCGCCCTACCCCCGTACAGTCACTGTGCCCAACGTGCCATCACACTGCCACCCTACCTCCCGTACAGTCACTGTGCCCAACGTGCCATCACACTGCCGCCCTACCTCCCGTACAGTCACTGTGCCCAACGTGCCGTCACACTGCCGCCCTACCCCCCGTACAGTCACTGTGCCCAACGTGCCATCACACTGCCGCCCTACCCCCCGTACAGTCACTGTGCCCAACGTGCCATCACACTGCCGCCCTACCCCCCGTACAGTCACTGTGCCCAACGTGCCGTCACACTGCCGCCCTACCCCCCGTACAGTCACTGTGCCCAACGTGCCATCACACTGCCGCCCTACCCCCCGTACAGTCACTGTGCCCAACGTGCCATCACACTGCCGCCCTACCCCCGTACAGTCACTGTGCCCAACGTGCCATCACACTGCCGCCCTACCCCCGTACAGTCACTGTGCCCAACGTGCCGTCACACTGCCACCCTACCCCCCGTACAGTCACTGTGCCCAACGTGCCATCACACTGCCGCCCTACCCCCGTACAGTCACTGTGCCCAACGTGCCATCACACTGCCACCCTACCCCCCGTACAGTCTCCCGTCACTGTGCCCAACGTGCCGTCACACTGCCACCCTACCCCCCGTACAGTCACTGTGCCCAACGTGCCGTCACACTGCCACCCTACCCCCCGTACAGTCACTGTGCCCAACGTGCCGTCACACTGCCACCCTACCCCCGTACAGTCACTGTGCCCAACGTGCCATCACACTGCCGCCCTACCCCCGTACTGTCACTGTGCCCAACGTGCCATCACACTGCCGCCCTACCCCCGTACAGTCACTGTGCCCAACGTGCCATCACACTGCCGCCCTACCCCCGTACTGTCACTGTGCCCAACGTGCCATCACACTGCCGCCCTACCCCCCGTACAGTCACTGTGCCCAACGTGCCATCACACTGCCGCCCTACCCCCCGTACTGTCTCCCGTCACTGTGCCCAACGTGCCGTCACACTGCCGCCCTACAGTCTCCCGTCACTGCGCCCAACGTGCCATCACACTGCCACCCTACCCCCCGTACAGTCACTGTGCCCAACGTGCCATCACACTGCCGCCCTACCCCCCGTACAGTCACTGTGCCCAACGTGCCGTCACACTGCCACCCTACCCCCGTACAGTCACTGTGCCCAACGTGCCATCACACTGCCACCCTACCCCCGTACAGTCACTGTGCCCAACGTGCCATCACACTGCCACCCTACCCCCCGTACAGTCACTGTGCCCAACGTGCCATCACACTGCCACCCTACCCCCCGTACAGTCACTGTGCCCAACGTGCTATCACACTGCCGCCCTACCCCCCGTACAGTCACTGTGCCCAACGTGCCATCACACTGCCGCCCTACCCTCCGTACAGTCACTGTGCCCAACGTGCCATCACACTGCCGCCCTACCCCCCGTACAGTCACTGTGCCCAACGTGCCATCACACTGCCACCCTACCCCCGTACAGTCACTGTGCCAAACGTGCCATCACACTGCCGCCCTACCCCCCGTACAGTCACTGTGCCCAACGTGCCATCACACTGCCGCCCTACCCCCCGTACAGTCACTGTGCCCAACGTGCCATCACACTGCCGCCCTACCCCCCGTACAGTCACTGTGCCCAACGTGCCGTCACACTGCCACCCTACCCCCCGTACAGTCACTGTGCCCAACGTGCCATCACACTGCCGCCCTACCCCCCGTACAGTCACTGTGCCCAACGTGCCATCACACTGCCACCCTACCCCCGTACAGTCACTGTGCCCAACGTGCCATCACACTGCCACCCTACCCCCGTACAGTCACTGTGCCCAACGTGCCATCACACTGCCACCCTACCCCCCGTACAGTCACTGTGCCCAACGTGCCATCACACTGCCACCCTACCCCCGTACAGTCACTGTGCCCAACGTGCCATCACACTGCCACCCTACCCCCGTACAGTCACTGTGCCCAACGTGCCATCACACTGCCGCCCTACCCCCGTACAGTCACTGTGCCCAACGTGCCGTCACACTGCCGCCCTACCTCCCGTACAGTCACTGTGCCCAACGTGCCGTCACACTGCCACCCTACCCCCCGTACAGTCACTGTGCCCAACGTGCCATCACACTGCCGCCCTACCCCCCGTACAGTCACTGTGCCCAACGTGCCGTCACACTGCCGCCCTACCCCCGTACAGTCACTGTGCCCAACGTGCCATCACACTGCCGCCCTACCCCCCGTACAGTCACTGTGCCCAACGTGCCATCACACTGCCGCCCTACCCCCGTACAGTCACTGTGCCCAACGTGCCATCACACTGCCGCCCTACAGTCTCCCGTCACTGCGCCCAACGTGCCGTCACACTGCCGCCCTACAGTCTCCCGTCACTGTGCCCAACGTGCCATCACACTGCCGCCCTACCCCCGTACAGTCACTGTGCCCAACGTGCCATCACACTGCCACCCTACCCCCCGTACAGTCTCCCGTCACTGTGCCCAACGTGCCGTCACACTGCCACCCTACCCCCCGTACAGTCTCCCGTCACTGTGCCCAACGTGCCATCACACTGCCACCCTACCCCCGTACAGTCACTGTGCCCAACGTGCCGTCACACTGCCGCCCTACCCCCCGTACAGTCACTGTGCCCAACGTGACATCACACTGCCACCCTACCCCCCGTACAGTCTCCCGTCACTGTGCCCAACGTGCCATCACACTGCCACCCTACCCCCGTACAGTCACTGTGCCCAACGTGCCGTCACACTGCCACCCTACCCCCGTACAGTCACTGTGCCCAACGTGACATCACACTGCCACCCTACCCCCGTACAGTCACTGTGCCCAACGTGCCATCACACTGCCGTCCTACCCCCGTACAGTCACTGTGCCCAACGTGCCATCACACTGCCACCCTACCCCCCGTACAGTCACTGTGCCCAACGTGCCATCACACTGCCACCCTACCCCCGTACAGTCACTGTGCCCAACGTGCCATCACAATGCCACCCTACCCCCGTACAGTCACTGTGCCCAACGTGCCATCACACTGCCGCCCTACCCCCCGTACAGTCACTGTGCCCAACGTGCCATCACACTGCCACCCTACCCCCCGTACAGTCACTGTGCCCAACGTGCCATCACACTGCCGCCCTACCCCCCGTACTGTCACTGTGCCCAACGTGCCATCACACTGCCGCCCTACCCCCCGTACTGTCACTGTGCCCAATGTGCCATCACACTGCTGCCCTACCCCCGTACAGTCACTGTGCCCAACGTGCCATCACACTGCCGCCCTACCCCCGTACAGTCACTGTGCCCAACGTGCCGTCACACTGCCGCCCTACCCCCCGTACAGTCACTGTGCCCAACGTGCCATCACACTGCCGCCCTACCCCCGTACAGTCACTGTGCCCAACGTGCCATCACACTGCCGCCCTACCCCCCGTACAGTCACTGTGCCCAACGTGCCATCACACTGCCACCCTACCCCCCGTACAGTCACTGTGCCCAACGTGCCATCACACTGCCGCCCTACCCCCGTACAGTCTCCCGTCACTGTGCCCAACGTGCCGTCACACTGCCACCCTACCCCCGTACAGTCACTGTGCCCAACGTGCCATCACACTGCCGCCCTACCCCCGTACAGTCACTGTGCCCAACGTGCCGTCACACTGCCACCCTACCCCCGTACAGTCACTGTGCCCAACGTGCCATCACACTGCCGCCCTACCTCCCGTACAGTCACTGTGCCCAACGTGCCATCACACTGCAGCCCTACCCCCCGTACAGTCACTGTGCCCAACGTGCCATCACACTGCCGCCCTACCCCCCGTACAGTCACTGTGCCCAACGTGCCATCACACTGCCACCCTACCCCCCGTACAGTCACTGTGCCCAACGTGCCATCACACTGCCGCCCTACCCCCCGTACAGTCACTGTGCCCAACGTGCCATCACACTGCCGCCCTACCCCGTACAGTCACTGTGCCCAACGTGCCGTCACACTGCCACCCTACCTCCCGTACAGTCACTGTGCCCAACGTGCCATCACACTGCCACCCTACCCCCGTACAGTCACTGTGCCCAACGTGCCATCACACTGCCACCCTACCTCCCGTACAGTCACTGTGCCCAACGTGCCATCACACTGCCGCCCTACCCCCGTACAGTCAGTGTGCCCAACGTGCCATCACACTGCCACCCTACCCCACGTACAGTCACTGTGCCCAACGTGCCATCACACTGCCGCCCTACCCCCGTACAGTCACTGTGCCCAACGTGCCATCACACTGCCGCCCTACCTCCCGTACAGTCACTGTGCCCAACGTGCCGTCACACTGCCGCCCTACCCCCGTACAGTCAGTGTGCCCAACGTGCCATCACACTGCCACCCTACCCCACGTACAGTCACTGTGCCCAACGTGCCATCACACTGCCGCCCTACCCCCGTACAGTCACTGTGCCCAACGTGCCATCACACTGCCACCCTACCCCCCGTACAGTCACTGTGCCCAACGTGCCGTCACACTGCCACCCTACCCCACGTACAGTCACTGTGCCCAACGTGCCGTCACACTGCCGCCCTACCCCCCGTACAGTCACTGTGCCCAACGTGCCATCACACTGCCGCCCTACCTCCCGTACAGTCACTGTGCCCAACGTGCCATCACACTGCCGCCCTACCCCCCGTACAGTCACTGTGCCCAACGTGCCATCACACTGCCACCCTACCCCCGTACAGTCACTGTGCCCAACGTGCCATCACACTGCCACCCTACCCCCCGTACAGTAACTGTGCCCAACGTGCCATCACACTGCCGCCCTACCCCCGTACAGTCACTGTGCCCAACGTGCCATCACACTGCCACCCTACCCCCCGTACAGTCACTGTGCCCAACGTGCCATCACACTGCCGCCCTACCCCCCGTACAGTCACTGTGCCCAACGTGCCATCACACTGCCACCCTACCCCCCGTACAGTCACTGTGCCCAACGTGCCATCACACTGCCGCCCTACCCCCCGTACAGTCACTGTGCCCAACGTGCCATCACACTGCCACCCTACCCCCGTACAGTCACTGTGCCCAACGTGCCATCACACTGCCACCCTACCCCCCGTACAGTCACTGTGCCCAACGTGCCATCACACTGCCGCCCTACCCCCCGTACAGTCACTGTGCCCAACGTGCCATCACACTGCCACCCAACCCCCCGTACAGTCACTGTGCCCAACGTGCCATCACACTGCCGCCCTACCCCCCGTACAGTCACTGTGCCCAACGTGCCATCACACTGCCGCCCTACCCCCGTATAGTCACTGTGCCCAACGTGCCATCACACTGCCGCCCTACCCCCCGTACAGTCACTGTGCCCAACGTGCCATCACACTGCCGCCCTACCCCCCGTACAGTCACTGTGCCCAACGTGCCATCACACTGCCACCCAACCCCCCGTACAGTCACTGTGCCCAACGTGCCATCACACTGCCACCCTACCCCCGTACAGTCACTGTGCCCAACGTGCCATCACACTGCCGCCCTACAGTCTCCCGTCACTGCGCCCAACGTGCCGTCACACTGCCGCCCTACCCCCCGTACAGTCACTGTGCCCAACGTGCCGTCACACTGCCGCCCTACCTCCCGTACTGTCACTGTGCCCAACGTGCCATCACACTGCCGCCCTACCCCCGTATAGTCACTGTGCCCAACGTGCCATCACACTGCCACCCTACCCCCGTACAGTCACTGTGCCCAACGTGCCATCACACTGCCACCCTACCCCACGTACAGTCACTGTGCCCAACGTGCCATCACACTGCCACCCTACCCCCGTACAGTCACTGTGCCCAACGTGCCGTCACACTGCCGCCCTACCCCCCGTACTGTCACTGTGCCCAACGTGCCGTCACACTGCCACCCTACCCCCCGTACAGTCACTGTGCCCAACGTGCCGTCACACTGCCACCCTACGTACAGTCACTGTGCCCAACGTGCCATCACACTGCCGCCCTACCCCCGTACAGTCACTGTGCCCAACGTGCCATCACACTGCCACCCTACCCCCCGTACAGTCACTGTGCCCAACGTGCCATCACACTGCCGCCCTACCCCCCGTACAGTCACTGTGCCCAACGTGCCGTCACACTGCCGCCCTACCCCCGTACAGTCACTGTGCCCAACGTGCCATCACACTGCCACCCTACCCCCCGTACAGTCACTGTGCCCAACGTGCCATCACACTGCCACCCTACCCCCCGTACAGTCACTGTGCCCAACGTGCCATCACACTGCCGCCCTACCCCCCGTACAGTCACTGTGCCCAACGTGCCATCACACTGCCGCCCTACCCCCCGTACAGTAACTGTGCCCAACGTGCCATCACACTGCCGCCCTACCCCCCGTACAGTCACTGTGCCCAACGTGCCATCACACTGCCACCCTACCCCCCGTACAGTCACTGTGCCCAACGTGCCATCACACTGCCGCCCTACCCCCCGTACAGTCACTGTGCCCAACGTGCATCACACTGCCACCCTACCCCACGTACAGTCACTGTGCCCAACGTGCCATCACACTGCCGCCCTACCCCCCGTACAGTCACTGTGCCCAACGTGCATCACACTGCCACCCTACCCCCCGTACAGTCACTGTGCCCAACGTGCCATCACACTGCCGCCCTACCCCCGTACAGTCACTGTGCCCAACGTGCCATCACACTGCCGCCCTACCCCCCGTACAGTCACTGTGCCCAACGTGCCGTCACACTGCCACCCTACCCCCGTACAGTCACTGTGCCCAACGTGCCGTCACACTGCCGCCCTACCCCCCGTACAGTCACTGTGCCCAACGTGCCATCACACTGCCGCCCTACCTCCCGTACAGTCACTGTGCCCAACGTGCCATCACACTGCCGCCCTACCCCCCGTACAGTCACTGTGCCCAACGTGCCATCACACTGCCACCCTACCCCCGTACAGTCACTGTGCCCAACGTGCCATCACACTGCCGCCCTACCCCCGTACAGTCACTGTGCCCAACGTGCCATCACACTGCCACCCTACCCCCGTACAGTCACTGTGCCCAACGTGCCATCACACTGCCGGCTTACCCCCGTACAGTCTCCTGTCACTGTGCCCAACGTGCCATCACACTGCCACCCTACCCCCCGTACAGTCTCCTGTCACTGTGCCCAACGTGCCATCACACTGCCGCCCTACCCCCCGTACAGTCACTGTGCCCAACGTGCCATCACACTGCCGCCCTACCCCCGTACAGTCACTGTGCCCAACGTGTCATCACACTGCCACCCTACCCCCGTACAGTCACTGTGCCCAACGTGCCATCACACTGCCGCCCTACCCCCGTACAGTCACTGTGTGACAGGGGTAGGTTGGGTGTGTGACAGGGGCAGGCTGGGTGTGTGACAGGGGCAGGCTGGGTGTGTGACAGGGGCAGGCTGGGTGTGTGACAGGGGCAGGCTGGGTGTGTGACAGGGGCAGGCTGGGTGTGTGGCAGGGGCAGGCTGGGTGTGTGACAGGGGCAGGCTAGGTGTGTGACAGGGGCAGGCTGGGTGTGTGACAGGGGCAGGCTGGGTGTGTGACAGGGGCAGGCTGGGTGTGTGACAGGGGCAGGCTGGGTGTGTGACAGGGGCAGGCTGGGTGTGTGACAGGGGCAGGCTGGGTGTGTGACAGGGGCAGGCTGGGTGTGTGACAGGGGCAGGCTGGGTGTGTGACAGGGGCAGTCTGGGTGTGTGACAGGGGCAGGCTGGGTGTGTGACAGGGGCAGGCTGGGTGTGTGACAGGGGCAGGCTGGGTGTGTGACAGGGGCAGGCTGGGTGTGTGACAGGGGCAGGCTGGGTGTGTGACAGGGGCAGGCTGGGTGTGTGACAGGGGCAGGCTGGGTGTGTGACAGGGGCAGGCTGGGTGTGTGACAGGGGCAGGCTGGGTGTGTGACAGGGGCAGGCTGGGTGTGTGACAGGGGCAGGCTGGGTGTGTGACAGGGGCAGGCTGGGTGTGTGACAGGGGCAGGCTGGGTGTGTGACAGGGGCAGTCTGAGTGTGTGACAGGGGCAGGCTGGGTGTGTGACAGGGGCAGGCTGGGTGTGTGTGGCACGGGCAGGCTGGGTGTGTGTGACAGGGGCAGGCTGGGTGTGTGACAGGGGCAGGCTGGGTGTGTGACAGGGGCAGGCAGTGTGTGTGACAGGGGCAGGCTGTGTGTGTGACAGGGGCAGGCTGGGTGTGTGACAGGGGCAGGCTGGGTGTGTGACACGGGCAGGCTGGGTGTGTGACAGGGGCAGGCTGGGTGTGTGACAGGGGCAGGCTGGGTGTGTGACAGGGGCAGGCTGGGTGTGTGACAGGGGCAGGCTGGGTGTGTGACAGGGGCAGGCTGGGTGTGTGACAGGGGCAGGCTGGGTGTGTGACAGGGGCAGGCTGGGTGTGTGACACGGGCAGGCTGGGTATGTGACGGGCAGGCTGGGTGTGTGACAGGGGCAGGCTGGGCGTGTGGCACAGGCAGGCTGGGCGTGTGACACGGGCAGGCTGGGCGTGTGACAGGGGCAGGCTGGGTGTGTGACAGGGGCAGGCTGGGTGTGTGGCACGGGCAGGCTGGGTGTGTGACACGGGCAGGCTGGGTGTGTGACAGGGGCAGGCTGGGTGTGTGACAGGGGCAGGCTGTGTGTGTGACAGGGGCAGGCTGTGTGTGTGACAGGGGCAGGCTGTGTGTGTGACAGGGGCAGGCTGGGTGTGTGACAGGGGCAGGCTGGGTGTGTGACAGGGGCAGGCTGGGTGTGTGACAGGGGCAGGCTGGGTGTGTGACAGGGGCAGGCTGGGTGTGTGACAGGGGCAGGCTGGGTGTGTGACAGGGGCAGGCTGGGTGTGTGACAGGGGCAGGCTGGGTGTGTGACAGGGGCAGGCTGGGTGTGTGACAGGGGCAGGCTGGGCGTGTGGCACAGGCAGGCTGGGCGTGTGACACGGGCAGGCTGGGCGTGTGACAGGGGCAGGCTGGGCGTGTGACAGGGGCAGGCTGGGCGTGTGACAGGGGCAGGCTGGGTGTGTGACAGGGGCAGGCTGGGTGTGTGACAGGGGCAGGCTGGGTGTGTGACAGGGGCAGGCTGGGTGTGTGACACGGCAGGCTGGGTGTGTGACAGGGGCAGGCTGGGTGTGTGACAGGGGCAGGCTGGGCGTGTGACAGGGGCAGGCTGGGCGTGTGGCACAGGCAGGCTGGGCGTGTGACACGGGCAGGCTGGGTGTGTGACAGGGGCAGGCTGGGTGTGTGACAGGGGCAGGCTGGGTGTGTGGCACGGGCAGGCTGGGTGTGTGACACGGGCAGGCTGGGTGTGTGACAGGGGCAGGCTGGGTGTGTGACAGGGGCAGGCTGTGTGTGTGACAGGGGCAGGCTGTGTGTGTGACAGGGGCAGGCTGTGTGTGTGACAGGGGCAGGCTGGGTGTGTGACAGGGGCAGGCTGGGTGTGTGACAGGGGCAGGCTGGGTGTGTGACAGGGGCAGGCTGGGTGTGTGACAGGGGCAGGCTGGGTGTGTGACAGGGGCAGGCTGGGTGTGTGACAGGGGCAGGCTGGGTGTGTGACAGGGGCAGGCTGGGTGTGTGACAGGGGCAGGCTGGGTGTGTGACAGGGGCAGGCTGGGTGTGTGACAGGGGCAGGCTGGGTGTGTGACAGGGGCAGGCTGGGCGTGTGACAGGGGCAGGCTGGGCGTGTGACAGGGGCAGGCTGGGCGTGTGACAGGGGCAGGCTGGGCGTGTGACAGGGGCAGGCTGGGCGTGTGACAGGGGCAGGCTGGGCGTGTGACAGGGGCAGGCTGGGCGTGTGACAGGGGCAGGCTGGGCGTGTGACGGGGCAGGCTGGGCGTGTGACAGGGGCAGGCTGGGCGTGTGACAGGGGCAGGCTGGGTGTGTGACAGGGGCAGGCTGGGTGTGTGACAGGGGCAGGCTGGGTGTGTGACAGGGGCAGGCTGGGCGTGTGACAGGGGCAGGCTGGGCGTGTGGCACAGGCAGGCTGGGCGTGTGACACGGGCAGGCTGGGTGTGTGACAGGGGCAGGCTGGGTGTGTGACAGGGGCAGGCTGGGTGTGTGACAGGGGCAGGCTGAGGGAGCCCTTCTCATGTATGTGTGTGTATGTGTGTGTGAGACACTGAGGGAGCCCCTCTCCCTGTGTGTGTGTCACAGATTGAGGGACCCCACGTGTGCGTGTGCGTGTGCGTGTGCCCCTCTTTTCCCCATGATATCTCTGAGCTGCAGTAAATATTTTACTGATTTAATGTCTCTAGTTTCTTGTAGAAAAGTTACTTTTATTCTGTCTGCAGCGGCCTGAGCTGTGACACATACATACACGCCTGTGACATGTCTCACACACACACCGACGGGCGGTCTCACAACCCGGCCTGAGCTGTGACACATACATACACGCCTGTGACATGTCACATACACCAGCCTGAGCTGTGACACATACATACACGCCTGTGACATGTCTCACACACCGACGGGCGGTCTCACACCCCGACCTGAGCTGTGACACATACATACACGCCTGTGACATGTCTCACACACACACACACCGACGGGCGGTCTCACAACCCGGCCTGAGCTGTGACACATACATACACGCCTGTGACATGTCACATACACCAGCCTGAGCTGTGACACATACATACACGCCTGTGACATGTCACACACACACCGACGGGCGGTCTCACAACCCGGCCTGAGCTGTGACACATACATACACGCCTGTGACATGTCTCACACACACCGACGGGCGGTCTCACACCCCGGCCTGAGCTGTGACACATACATACACGCCTGTGACATGTCTCACACACACCGACGGGCGGTCTCACACCCCGGCCTGAGCTGTGACACATACATACACGCCTGTGACATGTCACACACACCGGCGGGTGGGCTCGCACCCCGGCCTGAGCTGTGACACATACATACACGCCTGTGACATGTCACACACCGACGGGCGGTCTCACACCCGGCCTGAGCTGTCACACATACATACACGCCTGTGACATGTCACGCACCGACGGGCGGTCTCACACCCCGACCTGAGCTGTGACACATACATACACGCCTGTGACATGTCACATACCCCGGCCTGAGCTGTGACACATACATACACGCCTGTGAAATGTCTCACACCCCGGCCTGAGCTGTGACACATACATACACGCCTGTGACATGTCTCACACACACCGGCCTTAGCTGTGACACATACATACACGCCTGTGACATGTCGCACACCCCGGCCTGAGCTGTGACACATACATACACGCCTGTGACATGTAACACACACCGGCCTGAGCTGTGACACATACATACACGCCTGTGACATGTCACATACACCAGCCTGAGCTGTGACACATACATACACGCCTGTGACATGTCACACACACCGGCCTGAGCTGTGACACATACATACACGCCTGTGACATGTCACACACACCGGCCTGAGCTGTGACACATACATACACGCCTGTGACATGTCTCACACACACCGGCCTGAGCAGTGACACATACATACACGCCTGTGACATGTCTCACACCCGGCCTGAGCTGTGACACATACATACACGCCTGTGACATGTCTCACACCCGGCCTGAGCTGTGACACATACATACACGCCTGTGACATGTCACACACCCGGCCTGAGCTGTGACACATACATACACGCCTGTGACATGTCACACACCCCGGCCTGAAATATGTTGCGGTGTATTTTTTACGAGCGGGAGAGAGCGCGCGATTTCGGGTGAAATTGGCCACTTTTCACTCTCTTTGGCCACGGAAACTTGCCACGGCGTTTCCTGCGCATTGTACGGTCTTTTTGTTGGGCTAAGTGTGCGCGGAAACGGCGGCGAATCGAGTCTCGGCGGCAAGACGCGGCGAACGTCTCTTCTCCCTGAGCTAGAAGGGGCGTTAGAAACTGTACAGCACAGAGAGTGACGCGGTGCGCTCATTTGCATGTCGTTACCCAGAATCCCTGGCTGTAGCGGAAGCGCTCTATGTTAAGAGATAACGGGGGGGGAAGGGGGCACGTGGTATATGGTTATATGGGGTAACAGGAGGAGTTATAGGGAGGGGGTATATGGGGTAATAGGAGGAGTTATAGGGAGCGGTTATATGGGGTAATAGGGGGAGTTATAGGGAGCGGTTACATGGGGTAATAGGAGGGGGTTATAGGGAGGAGTTATATGGGGTAATAGGAGGAGTTATAGGGAGGGGGTATATGGGGTAATAGGAGGAGTTATAGGGAGGGGGTATATCAGGTAATAGGAAGAGTTATAGGGAGGGGTTATATGGGGTAATAGGAGGGGTTATAGGGAGGGGGTATATGGGGTAATAGGAGGAGTTATAGGGAGGGGTATATGGGGTAATAGGGGGAGTTATAGGGAGCGGTTACATGGGGTAATAGGAGGAGTTATAGGGAGGGGGATATATGGGGTAATAGGAGGAGTTATAGGGAGTGGGTGTATGGGGTAATAGGAGGGGTTATAGGGAGCGGGTATATGGGGTAATAGGAGGGGTTATAGGGAGCGGGTATATGAGGTAATAGGAGGGGTTATAGGGAGGGGGTATATGGGGGTAATAGGAAGAGTTATAGGGAGGGGTATGTGGGGTAATAGGAGGGGGTATAGGGAGCGGGGTATTTGGGGTAATAGGAGGAGTTATAGGGAGGGGTATATGGGGTAATAGGAGGAGTTATAGGGAGTGGGTATATGGGGTAATAGGAGGGGTTATAGGGAGCGGGTATATGAGGTAATAGGAGGGGTTATAGGGAGGGGTATATGGGGTAATAGGAGGAGTTATAGGGAGCGGGGTATATGGGGTAATAGGAGGAGTTATAGGGAGGGGTATATGGGGTAATAGGAGGGGTTATAGGGAGGGTGCTCCCCCCTCGTACCCCAACTGAAGGGATGGGGGGAGGGGGAGGTGACACACCCCCATGACCGTGCAGCTGCTCCCACCTGCAAACTGGGGGCCGAGAAGGAGTCGGCTCTGGGCCATGGGAGCAGCGTCTGGCTTTTGGCTGACCGTAGCCTCTGTAAGTCTGGGCAGGGTTCCCACGCTCTCACGCGTGGCTCACCGGCGCTGATGTAACGTGTCATAATATCCCCGGCAGGCAGGCGGCCGC
>NW_027455690.1:0-2500 GCF_040206685.1 Ascaphus truei
TTCAGCAAGACCTGTTGAAGGCGGGGATGTTCTTATTATAGGGGTTGTTCTTGTTATAGGGGGAATGAGAGGATCTTATAACGACTCTAATGGGCCACCTTCAGCAACACTGAGATAAGAGGGTGGCGGGTCTTGTAACGGCAGATTGTCCATGTTATAGGGGGAATGAGATGTTCTTATAATGACCATATTGAACCACCTTCACCAAGATTGGGTGAGAGATGTTTGTGTTGTAGGGGTTTGTTCTTAAACGGGGTGTTCTTGTTATAGGGCTGGGATTGTTCTTGTTATAGGGGGGGGGGGTGGCATTTTCTGATAATGACCCTACTGAACCAACGTCGTCAAGACGGGTGAGATAGAGGGCAAGTGGGATAAGTAGGGTTATTATTATAAGGGGAATGGGGTATTCTTTTCATGAAAGGGGGTTCTCATTGTAGGGGTTCCTTTTCTTATAGGGTCGAGCTTTTAGTAGGAGAATGGGACGGTTGAAGTGGTGGGATGGTACCATAATGGGATGGAAATGTCGGGTTGTTTTAGGGAGCGTTGTTGTTTCATGGGTTCTTAGAATTAAGGGGGTTTCTTGTTATATGGGGTGTTCTCGGTATATGAATTATAAGGAATGTTCTTATAATGACCTTACTGGGCCAAAGGTACCCGGACCACGTGAGGGTGTATGTTGTTATAGGGGCCTTTATTATATAGGGCCTTAGCTTAGCCAAGACAGAGCGAGAGAGGGAGGAGGACATGTTCTTATTACAGGGGGGGGGGGAGTCTTGGGGATGGGATGTTCTTAGTAGGAACTAATGGACCAGCTTGGCCAAGATCAGGTGGGGTTGGAGGTTCTTACAATGGAGGCGGTGGTGTCCTTATTATAGAGGGTGTTCTTATAAGGACCAATTGGACCCACTTCGCAAAGACTGGGTGAGAGACGGGTCAGGTGTTCTTTTAAGGGGGTTCTTGTTATAGGGATTGGGGAGGTAAGATGTTCTTATAAAGGGGTATGTCTTCTCCGTCTCACTTTCTTTCCCCCTTTCTCTCCGTCTCTTCCCTCTCTTTCTTCCTTCCCCCCCGTCCTCCATGTCTCCTTCTCTCTCCCTCCCCCTCTACTAACACCTCTTTCTCTCTCTATTTCCCTCTTACCCCCTGCTTCTCTCTCTCCCTCGTTTTACCACCTCATCTCTTTCCCTCTCCTCCTCCCCCCCCCTTCGCTTCCTCTTCCCTCCTCCTTCCCCCTCCCCAGGGACCCCAACCAGCCGGTCCCCCAGGACACAAAGTTTATCCACACCAAACCAAACCGCTTCGAGGAGGTGGTGTGGACGAAATTCAACCCCAAGGAGAAGCAGTATCTGCACATCGGCCTGAAGCCCCGCGTACGGGACAACTATCGGGCCAACAAGGTGGCCTTCTGGCTGGAGCTGGTCCCCCACCTCCGCAACCTCAACCCTGTCCCCCACCCCTCAACCACCACCCGCCTGCCGCCCTCCAACTCCGGCGGCCCGTCCAGGGGAAGCGGCGGCAGCACGAGGCGCCCGCACTCCACCCTCCCGCCGGAGGTCGACGACGGCGACGACCCAGAGGAGCGGCCGCGCTACTCCCCCTTCCCGGGCGACTCGCGGGACTACTCCACGGAGCTGAGCGTGACCGTGGCGGTGGGCGCCTCGCTCTTGTTCCTCAACATCCTGGCCTTCGCCGCCCTGTACTACAAGAGGGACCGACGCCACGAGCTCCGCCAGAGGCGCCACAGCCCCGGGCGGGGAGGGTCCCCCGGCAACGACCTGGCGCACCACGGCCCCGAGGAAGAGCTCATGTCCCTCCAGATCAAGAGGGGCGGCGGGGCCCCCGATTTGGAGCCCCTGAGGCCTCACGACATCCTGCGCCCAGCCTGCCCCCCCGACTACACCCTGGCGCTGAGGCGGGCCCCCGAGGACGCCCCGCTCCCGCCCCCCTCCTCCATCATGGTGCCCAGCACCATCTCGGGCCTTCCCTCTTTGCACCCGTTTAATACCTTCCCCACCTCCGCCCACAATAATACTCTCCCCCACCCACACTCAACCACCAGGGTATAGGGGTGTCAGGCGCCCCACCCCTCTCCCCTCTCTTGCCCCCGTCCCCCTAACGCGCCTCCTCTTATAAACAGTGAAATAGGCTTTTTGGGCCTACCAAGCCTCAGCTGAATTTTGGTTCATGACAAGGAGGAGGGAGGGGGGGAGGGCGGGGCGGCAACTACAGACTTGTTAAGAGGCAGGGGGCAGCTCAGTACTGCCCCCCACTCCCCTCCAGGCTTTATAAACTACCCCCAGGCAGTGAAATAGGTTTTTTTGGGGCCTGCACAGCCTGAACCTGGTTATTTTTCTTGCCACGTGACTGGGGGCAAAAAGACAGCGGAGGGGGCTTTTGTTCAGGGGGACTGGGAGAGGGGGCAAGAAGAAACTACCCACCCGCTTCTCTTTTTAGAGTTTTTGTGCGGGGGTGGGGAGCGGTTGAAGGAAGGAAAGAGGCC
>NW_027455690.1:7500-32276 GCF_040206685.1 Ascaphus truei
GGCAGCAACAATTGCTTCTCTAAGATCATTGCTGATGTCTTTCCTCCTTGGCATTGTGTTAACACACACCTGAATGCTCCAGACCAGCAAACTGCTAAAACTTTGGCTTTTATAGAGGTGGTCACACGCGCTGATGATCAATTAATCATGGGCATTTGATTAGCAGCACCTGTCTGCTACTTAGCAGCTTAATTCCTATGGAAGCAGTAAGGGGGTACTTAGTTTTTCACACATAGCTTCTCCATTTTGGCTTTATTTGTGTTAAATAAATCATGACACGGTGTAATATGTCATGTGTGTACACACACACACACACACACACACACACACACACACAGTGTAATATGTCGCGTGTTGTTGTTCATCTGAGGTTGTATTTACCTAAGTTTAAGACCTGCTAAGGAACAGATGATTGTTATTATGTCCTGATATTTAAAACCATGGAATTATATATCTATATATATACGTGTGTATGTGTGTCTATGTACAGTATGTGTATATATATATATATATATATATATATACACGTGTGTGTGTGTGTGTGTGTGTCTATGTACAGTATGTGTATATATATATATATATATATATGTGTGGGGGGGAGATAGTCAGGGAGAGGAGATGGAGGGAGAGAGGGGGAGAGGAGATAGAGGGGGGAGGGTAAGAGAGGAGATAGAGGGGGGAGGGTAAGAGAGAAGATAGAGGGGGGAGGGAGGGTAAGAGAGGAGATAGAGGGGGAAGGGAGGGTAAGAGAGGAGATAGAGGGGGAAGGGTAAGAGAGGAGATGAAGGTAAGGCAGGAGATAGAGGAGGGGGAGAGAGGAGATAGAGGGAGGGAGAGAAGGGGGAGAGGAGATAGAGGAAGAGGAGATAGAGGGAGGGAGAGGAGATAGAGGAAGGAGATAGAGGGAGGGAGAAAGAGGAGATATAGGAAGGGGAAAAAGGAGATAGAGGGAGGGAGAGAAGGGGGGTAGGAGATAGAGGAAGGGGATAGATGAGATAGAGGGAGGGAGAGAAGGGGAGAGGAGGTAGAGGAAGGGGAGAGAGGAGATAGGGGAAGGGGAGAGAGGAGATAGAGGGAGGGAGAGGAGGTAGAGGAAGGGGAGAGAGGAGATAGGGGAAGGGGAGAGAGGAGATGGAGGAAGGGGAAGAGGAGGAAGTAGAGAGTGGGAAATAGGAGATAGAGGGGGGAGGGAGGAGGTACAGGGAGGGAGAGAGTGGGAAATAGGAGGGAAGGGGAGATGGAGATAGAGGGGGGAAGAAGGATGGAGAGATTAGGAGAGAGAGAGACGTGAGCTCTTATTCCACGCTCTCACCCTGAGGGATTGTGGGATGAATACTAATGAGGCAGATTTGCATACATCTCTTCCTGTCCCCGCCCCTCATTCATGGGATAGAAGGGGTATTAATTAGGGGAATATTAATTAGTGCCAGGGGGTAAAGGTCAGGATGGAGGGGGGAATGAAGAGAGAGGGGAGGGATGGGGGGAGAGAAGAGAGTGGAGGGAGAGGGGAAGGGTGGGGGCAGAAACGAGAGATGGAAGGGATGGGGAGAGAATAGGACAGGGGAGAGAGGAGAGGGAGAGAAGAGTGGATGGGGAGAGAGAAAAGGGGGAGGGAGAGGGAGGATAGAAGGAGGGAGGGGGACAGGAGAGTGAGGGAAGAAGAGGATGGGGGAGCGAGGGGGTGGAGAGATGGAGGGGGAGAGGGAGGAGGGATAGGGGAGAAAGGGATGATAGAGAGAAGAGGGAGGGGTGGAGAGATTAGGATTGGGAGATAGGAGAGGGATGGGGAGAGAGGGGGGTGGGAGGAGGGATGGGGAGAGAGGGGGGAGTGGGAGGAGCGATGGGGAGAGAGGGGGGAGTGGGAGGAGCGATGGGGAGAGAGGGGGGAGTGGGAGGAGCGATGGGGAGAGAGGGGGGAGTGGGAGGAGGGATGGGGAGGGATGGGGAGAGAGGGGGGAGTGGGAGGAGGGATGGGGAGAGAGGGGGGAGTGGGAGGAGGGATGGGGAGAGAGGGGGGAGTGGGAGGAGCGATGGGGAGAGAGGGGGGAGTGGGAGGAGGGATGGGGAGAGAGGGGGGAGTGGGAGGAGGGATGGGGGGAGTGGGAGGAGGGATGGGGAGAGAGGGGGATGGGGAGAGAGGGGGGTGGAGAGGAGGGATGGGGAGAGGGGGGGTGGAGAGGAGAGAGAACAGAGAGAGGTGAGAGTGTGTGTGTGTGTGTGTCAGTGTCAGTGTGTGTGTATCACAGTGTATATGTCTCAGTGTGTGTGTATCACAGTGTGTGTGTGTGTGTGTCAGTGTGTGTGTGAAGGTGTATATATGACAGTGTGTGTGTCACAGTGTGTGTGTGTGTCAGTGTGTGTGTATCACAGTGTATATGTCTCAGTGTGTGTGTTGGTGTGTATGTCATAGTGTCTGTCACACAGTGTGTGTGTATCACAGTGTGTGTGTGTCAGTGTGTGTGTGAAGGTGTATATATGACAGTGTGTGTGTCACAGTGTGTGTGTGTGTCACAGTGTGTGTGACGGTGTGTATGTGTCACAGTGTGTGTGTCATTCTGCGGTTCCTGGTTGCCATGGTAATGGGACTGGTTGCTATGAGAGATTCTGTCACCATGGAAACGGGAGAGCGAGGGGCAGCGTCATCTATCCATCCCTTATACACAGACACATACACACTGTATACACATCTATCCATCCCTTATACACAGACACACACACACTGTATACACATCTATCCATCCCTTATACACAGACACACACACACTGTATACACATCTATCCATCCCTTATACACAGACACACACACACACACACACACACACACACACACTGTATACACAGTATCATCTATCCATCCCTTATACACAGAAACACACAAACTGTATACACATCTATCCATCCCTTATACACAGAAACACACAAACTGTATACACATCTATCCATCCCTTATACACAGAAACACACACACTGTATACACATCTATCCATCCCTTATACACAGACACACACACACACACACACACACACACACACACACACACACACACACTGTATACACAGTATCATCTATCCATCCCTTATACACAGAAACACACACACTGTATACACATCTATCCATCCCTTATACACAGACACACACACACACTGTATACACAGTATCATCTATCCATCCCTTTTACACAGAAACACACACACTGTATACACATCTATCCATCCCTTATACACAGACACACACACACACACACACACACACACACACACACACACACACACACACACACACACACACACACACACACACACACACACACACACACACACACACTGTATACACAGTATCATCTATCCATCCCTTATACACAGACACATACACACACACACTGTATACACAGTATCATCTATCCATCCCTTATACACAGACACATACACACACACACTGTATACACAGTATCATCTATCCATCCCTTATACACAGAAACACACAAACTGTATACACATCTATCCATCCCTTATACACAGAAACACACAAACTGTATACACATCTATCCATCCCTTATACACAGAAACACACACACTGTATACACATCTATCCATCCCTTATACACAGACACACACACACACACACACACACACACACACACACACACACACACACACACACACTGTATACACAGTATCATCTATCCATCCCTTATACACAGAAACACACACACTGTATACACATCTATCCATCCCTTATACACAGACACACACACACACTGTATACACAGTATCATCTATCCATCCCTTTTACACAGAAACACACACACTGTATACACATCTATCCATCCCTTATACACAGACACACACACACACACACACACACACACACACACACACACACACACACACACACACACACACACACACACTGTATACACAGTATCATCTATCCATCCCTTATACACAGACACATACACACACACACTGTATACACAGTATCATCTATCCATCCCTTATACACAGACACATACACACACACACTGTATACACAGTATCATCTATCCATCCCTTATACACAGACACATACACACACACACACACACACACACACACACACACACACACACACACACACACACACACATACACACACACACTGTATACACAGTATCATCTATCCATCCCTTTTACACAGAAACACACACACACACACACACACACACACACACACACACACACACACACACACTGTATACACAGTATCATCTATCCATCCCTTATACACAGAAACACACACACTGTATACACATCTATCCATCCCTTATACACAGACACACACATACTGTATACACAGTATCATCTATCCATCCCTTATACACAGACACACACACATACTGTATACACAGTATCATCTATCCATCCCTTATACACAGACACACACATACTGTATACACAGCATCATCTATCCATCCCACACACACACACTGTATACACAGTATCATCTATCCATCCCTTATACACAGACACACAGACACACACACACACACACACACACACACTGTATACACAGTATCATCTATCCATCCCTTATACACAGACACACACACATACTGTATACACAGTATCATCTATCCATCCCTTATACACAGACACACACATACTGTATACACAGCATCATCTATCCATCCCACACACACACACTGTATACACAGTATCATCTATCCATCCCTTATACACAAACACACACACTGTATACACAGAGACACACACTATACACAGTATCATCTATCCATCCCTTATAATGTACACAGACACACACTGTATACACAGTATCATCTATCCATCCCTTATACACAAACACACACACTGTATACACAGAGACACACACTATACACAGTATCATCTATCCATCCCTTATAATGTACACAGACACACACTGTATACACAGTATCATCTATCCATCCCTTATACACAAACACACACACACTGTATACACAGATACACACTATACACAGTATCATCTATCCATCCCTTATACACAGAAACACACACACTGTATACACATCTATCCATCCCTTATACACAGACACATACACACACACACTGTATACACAGTATCATCTATCCATCCCTTATACACAGACACATACACACACACACTGTATACACAGTATCATCTATCCATCCCTTATACACAGACACACACACACACACTGTATACACAGTATCATCTATCCATCCCTTTTACACAGAAACACACACACTGTATACACATCTATCCATCCCTTATACACAGACACACACACACACACACACACACACACACACACACACACACACACACACACACACACACACACACACACACACACACACACACACACACACACACACACACACACTGTATACACATCTATCCATCCCTTATACACAGAAACACACACACTGTATACACATCTATCCATCCCTTATACACAGACACACAGACACACACACACACACACACACACACACACTGTATACACAGTATCATCTATCCATCCCTTATACACAGAAACACACACACTGTATACACATCTATCCATCCCTTATACACAGACACACACACACACTGTATACACAGTATCATCTATCCATCCCTTTTACACAGAAACACACACACTGTATACACATCTATCCATCCCTTATACACAGACACACACACACACACACACACACACACACACACACACACACACACACACACTGTATACACAGTATCATCTATCCATCCCTTATACACAGACACATACACACACACACTGTATACACAGTATCATCTATCCATCCCTTATACACAGACACATACACACACACACTGTATACACAGTATCATCTATCCATCCCTTATACACAGACACACACACACACACACACACACACACACACACACACACACACACACACACACACACACACTGTATACACAGTATCATCTATCCATCCCTTATACACAGAAACACACACACTGTATACACATCTATCCATCCCTTATACACAGACACACACACATACTGTATACACAGTATCATCTATCCATCCCTTATACACAGACACACACACATACTGTATACACAGTATCATCTATCCATCCCTTATACACAGACACACACATACTGTATACACAGCATCATCTATCCATCCCACACACACACACTGTATACACAGTATCATCTATCCATCCCTTATACACAGACACACAGACACACACACACACACACACACACAGACACACACACACTGTATACACAGTATCATCTATCCATCCCTTATACACAGACACACACACATACTGTATACACAGTATCATCTATCCATCCCTTATACACAGACACACACATACTGTATACACAGCATCATCTATCCATCCCACACACACACACTGTATACACAGTATCATCTATCCATCCCTTATACACAAACACACACACTGTATACACAGAGACACACACTATACACAGTATCATCTATCCATCCCTTATAATGTACACAGACACACACTGTATACACAGTATCATCTATCCATCCCTTATACACAAACACACACACTGTATACACAGAGACACACACTATACACAGTATCATCTATCCATCCCTTATAATGTACACAGACACACACTGTATACACAGTATCATCTATCCATCCCTTATACACAAACACACACACACACTGTATACACAGATACACACTATACACAGTATCATCTATCCATCCCTTATACACAGAAACACACACACTGTATACACATCTATCCATCCCTTATACACAGACACATACACACACACACACTGTATACACAGTATCATCTATCCATCCCTTATACACAGACACATACACACACACACACTGTATACACAGTATCATCTATCCATCCCTTATACACAGACACACACACACACACTGTATACACAGTATCATCTATCCATCCCTTTTACACAGAAACACACACACTGTATACACATCTATCCATCCCTTATACACAGACACACACACACACACACACACACACACACACACACACACACACACACACACACACACACACACACACACACACACACACACACACACACACACACACACACACACACTGTATACACAGTATCATCTATCCATCCCTTATACACAGACACATACACACACACACTGTATACACAGTATCATCTATCCATCCCTTATACACAGACACATACACACACACACTGTATACACAGTATCATCTATCCATCCCTTATACACAGACACACACACACACACACACACACACACACACACACACACACACACACACACACACATACACACACACACTGTATACACAGTATCATCTATCCATCCCTTTTACACAGAAACACACACACTGTATACACATCTATCCATCCCTTATACACAGACACACACACACACACACACACACACACACACACACACACACACACACACACACACACACACACACACTGTATACACAGTATCATCTATCCATCCCTTATACACAGAAACACACACACTGTATACACATCTATCCATCCCTTATACACAGACACACACACATACTGTATACACAGTATCATCTATCCATCCCTTATACACAGACACACACACATACTGTATACACAGTATCATCTATCCATCCCTTATACACAGACACACACATACTGTATACACAGCATCATCTATCCATCCCACACACACACACACACTGTATACACAGTATCATCTATCCATCCCTTATACACAGACACACACACACACACACACACACACACACAGACACACACACACTGTATACACAGTATCATCTATCCATCCCTTATACACAGACACACACACATACTGTATACACAGTATCATCTATCCATCCCTTATACACAGACACACACATACTGTATACACAGCATCATCTATCCATCCCACACACACACACTGTATACACAGTATCATCTATCCATCCCTTATACACAAACACACACACTGTATACACAGAGACACACACTATACACAGTATCATCTATCCATCCCTTATAATGTACACAGACACACACTGTATACACAGTATCATCTATCCATCCCTTATACACAAACACACACACTGTATACACAGAGACACACACTATACACAGTATCATCTATCCATCCCTTATAATGTACACAGACACACACTGTATACACAGTATCATCTATCCATCCCTTATACACAAACACACACACACACTGTATACACAGATACACACTATACACAGTATCATCTATCCATCCCTTATACACAGACACACACAGAGTATACACATACACCCTGTATATACACATACAGATATACACCGTATATACTGTACACACAATATCTGCCCTCTAGTGGACACTGCTGGTGTTACACTGACACTATATACACAGTGTATAGGGGCACTTTGCGTGTGTAAGCGACGGTAACCCTACGCACGTCCTTAGCGCCCAGGTAACATGGCCTTTGGAACTTGTTTTTGCGTCAAAATGGCGCGGCTAAAAAGTAGCCCACGCCTTAACAAAGCGCGCTCTGCCCGACGGCCGCTGTCCGTGCGCGGGACGCCAGCGACGCGTATATATGTATTGTATATAGTACTGTGTGCGGTCTCGTGATTACCAGATTTCGTGCGGCTACATTATACTTCTGCGACTTGCGCCGACAATTCGCCTACAGGAATGGCAGCTGTTCTATTTTGTATATAGTATTAGTAAATATGAAATATTCGTCCCCTATAGTTAATATTAGCCACGCTGTGACCAGGAATACATGTTGTATATAACGAGGCGCCGGCGCCAGCACGCGACACACACAGCCCCGAGCGGACTTCCAATCCCGGGCCTATGTAACCAGGCTTTATGCAAGTCCGGTTTATCCTGGCGGGCGATTCTCACGCACTTTGCGACCGTTTGGGCGCCCTGACGCAGGCGTGGTGATATCGCCGGCCGCGTCCACCTGTGCCGCGGGAATCACACTTTGTGCGCCGATATTCCGGGGGCAGTAACACGCCGGGCGCCATATGGGAACCACAGCTTCGTATAGAGAGGCGCTAAATGCTTCTTGCTTTACTCGGGTCAATTAAACGGTGACACTTCCATTTGCTGTGCTTAGTACATAGGCCCCTATAGATCCACTTAGAGTGTAAGCTCTCCGGGGCAGGGATTTCCTATTGTCTGACCTTCTTGTATTAGAATTCCCTCTGCTGTGTGTTTGTAAATCACTGAATACACTATCAACACTATATAAAGATATACATACATCGGGGGGTGGGGGGGGGTCCTAATAAAGTCTATAGGGGCACCTGTGTGAGGGGGTCCTATAGAAGTCCGTGGGCAGCTGGTGTGTGTGTGTGTGGGGGGGGGGCTAATAAAGTCTATAGGGGCACCTGAAGTGTGTGAGGGGGTCCTATAGAAGTCAATAGGGACTCCCGATGTGTGAGAGCAGTGGGTGTCCCTATGGAAGTCTATAGGGGCACCTGATATGAGGGTCCATATAAAAGTTTATAGGGGCACGTGTGTGTGTGTGTGGTGTACTATAACGTACTATATACATCACCTATGGGACTAGCACCAGGCCTTTTTTTTTTTATATCTACATTGGAGAGGTGTGTGTGGTGTGTGTGGTGTGTGTGGTGTGTGTGGTGTGTGTGGTGTGTGTGGTGTGTGTGGTGTGTGTGGTGTGTGTGGTGTGTGTGGTGTGTGTGGTGTGTGTGGTGTGTGTGGTGTGTGTGGTGTGTGTGGTGTGTGTGGTGTGTGTGTGGTGTGTGTTCCTGCCTCCTATCCCTGATACTATACACGATCATCCCATGATCTCCCTCGCCCATACAGGGCGGGGGGGGGGGGTACAGTACAGCTACACAATGTGCATAATATACACGTGGTTTACTAAAAAAAAAAAAAAAAGTGTAGTAAGATGGCAGACAAATGGTGTAGGTGTGTCAAGATGGCGGATACCCCTCTCCCATACGCGGGTGTACCAAGATGGCGGATACCCCACTCCCACACACGCGGGTGTACCAAGATGGCGTATGCCACTAACCCTGCCATGTGGGAACGCTAAAAGGTGAGATCCTTTGTAACGGGTCCCAGATGAGTGTACAAAGATGGCCGACATCCCCCGAGTGTCGGGCGTGCGAAGGTGGCCGCGTGGGTGTACAAAGAAGGACGGCATCCCAACGTAAGCCAGGGTGCGGTGTACCAAGATGGCGGAGAACCATCCCGCAGCTTAGCGAGCCTTGGCCGGGTGTGCCAACATGGCGTATCCAGGCGGTTAGTATGGGAGCCCCAAGATGGCGGCGTTTCCGGGACGGAGGAGGCGTTACCATAGCGATCCGGTCCCCCCACCTCTCTCTCTAGGCCCCGTCAGCGCGCCGCGCGTGACGTCAACAACTTGCGACTGCACCGAACGACGAAGCGAGAGGAAAGCGCGCGGCTCGGAGACCGGGGAGGGGATGAGAGGACACGGGAGAGGCGGCTTTATACCGGACATGTGCGTGCTGTGTATATATACCGGTGTATGGGGGCAGGGGGAGGGTGTTTACCGCTCTATTCCGGTGTGTAGGGGCCGGGGGAGGGTATATACCGCTCTATTCCGGTGTGTAGGGGTTGGGAGGAGGGTATATACCGGTGTGTAGGGGCAGGGGGAGGGTATATACCGCTCTATACCGGTGTATAGCGGCTGGAGATGGTATATACTGCTCTATACTGGTGTATAGCGTCTGGGAGAGGGTATATACTGCTCTATACCGGTGTATAAGCGACTGGGAGAGGGTATATACTGCTCTATACCGGTGTATAAGCGACTGGGAGAGGGTATATACTGCTCTATACCGTTGTATAGCGGCTGGGAGATGGTATATACCGCTTTATACCTGTGTAGGGTCTGGCAGAGGGTATGTTCACCTACCAGTGTGTAGGGGGGGGGGAGGGTAATGTTATGATTTAGCCTGCAACTTCCACCTGTGTCACGGGAATCACACTTTGGGCACCGCTATACCGGGCGAAATAACACGCGGGCGCTTAAAGCGCTCAATGGGAAAGAAAGGCTCTTATATAGAGGCGCAAAACCTATGGGGTAAGTGATTTGGTCTAGGGCAGTGTTTCCCAACTCCAGTCCTCAGGGAACCCCAACAGGTCATGTCTTACGGATATCCCTGCTCCAGCACAGGTGGGTCAATCAGCGGGTCAGTCATTTTGGCTGAGCCACCTGTGCTGGACCAGGGATTTCCTTAAGACCTGACCTGTTGGGGTTCCCTGAGGACTGGAGTTGGGAAACACTGGTCATGGGGCATGTGTGTGTGGGAGGGGTCCTATAGGAGTCGTGCTGGGCAGCTGATGTGGGAGGGGGGTCCTATTTAAGTCGAGGGGACGGCAGCTGATGTATGAGGATGATGGTGTATACAAAATGGAGGGCAGTGTGTGTGTGCGTGTATAAACATATATAGGGGGCACAGTGCGCGCGCATAGACATGGGAGCAGTGTGTGTGTGTGTGCGCGCGCATAGACATGGGGGCAGTGTGTGTGTGTGTGCGCGCGCGTGTGTGCGCGCGTGTGTGTGTGTGCGCGCGCGCGCATAGACATTTATAAGGGGCACTCTGTGTGCGTAGAGACATACTGTATAGGGGGCAGTGTGTGTGCGCGCGCCTATAGACATAGGGTGCACTGTATTTGCACGCATAGACTTATAGGAGGGGTGGGTGTATACACAAACGCACACACTACATATTCACATAGAATATGAGGTTGAAAAAAGACGTACGTCCATCAAGTACAACCGATGCTAAGTTTAAACGAAAGATACTTTATCCTTTATCTATACTTACTTATTGATCCAGAGGAAGGCAAACAAAAAACCCCAGAGTCACATCATCCAATGATATCTCATAAGGGGAAAATAAATTCCTTCCTGACTCCAAAAATTGGCAATCGGATTAATCCCTGGATCAGCATCCTTCCCATGTATACTTATTTGGTATATCCCTGTATACCTTTCCTATCTAAAAAGATGTCCAACCTTTTTTTGAACAAATCTATTGTATCTGCCATCCCAGTCTCCATGGGTAATGAATCCCACACTGTAACTGCCCTTACTGTAAAGAACCCTTTCCTTTGTTGCTGGTGAAATCTCCTTTCCTCCAACCTTAAGGGATGGCCCCGAGTCCTTTGTACTGCCCGTGGGATGAATAGTTCTTTTGAAAGCTCCTTGTATTGTCCCTGATATATATTTGTATATAGTTATCATATCCCCTCTTAGATGCCTCTTTTCTAATGTAAATAAATCTAATTTAGCTAGCCTCTCCTCATAAGTTAGATTGTCCATCCCCTTTATTAATTTGGTGGCTCTTCTCTGCACTCTCTCTAGTTCCATAATGTCTTTTCTAAGGAGTGGTGCCCAAAATTGTACTCCATATTCAAGGTGTGGTCTTACTAATGCTTTGTAAAGGGGCATAATTATGTTTACTTCCCTTCCATCCATCGCCCGTTTGATGCAAGATAAGATCCTGTTTGCCTTTGCAGCTACTGCCTGACATTGGGCACTATTGCTAAGCCTGCTGTCTACCAGCACTCCTAAATCCTTCTCCAGCAAGGATTCCCCCAATTTGTCCCCATTTAAGGCTGCGCTTAAAGTGACAGCGACGTCGCGTCAAAACAAATGCATTTCCGCCGTCGTGTGCGCTTATAGAAAGCGCGACGGCTTGGTTGCGATCGCTATAAGTCACCTCAATTAGCTTTTCCAGCGACCGTAGCCTGACGCCGCCGGCACTATAAGCGCAGGCTGACGCCGCCGGCACTATAAGCGCAGGCTGACGCCGCCGGCACTATAAGCGCAGGCTGACGCCGCCGGCACTATAAGCGCAGGCTGACGCCGCCGGCACTATAAGCGCAGGCTGACGCCGCCGGCACTATAAGCGCAGGCTGACGCCGCCGGCACTATAAGCGCAGGCTGACGCCGCCGGCACTATAAGCGCAGGCTGACGCCGCCGGCACTATAAGCGCAGGCTGACGCCGCCGGCACTATAAGCGCAGGCTTCTTGTAAGTCGCCTTTCTATTCTTGCGTCCCAAATGCATAAACGTACATTTATCTGTATTAAACCTCATCTGCCATTTACCTGCCCACGTTTCCAGTCTCCCCAAGTCCTTCTGGAGACATATAGGGGGCATTGTGTGTGTGTGTGTGTGTGTGTGTGTGTGTGTGTGTGTGTGTGTGTGTGTGTGTGTGTGTGTGTGTGTGTGTGTGTGTGTGTGTGTGTGTGTGTGTGTGTGTGTGTGTGTGTGTTCTCATAGACATATATAGGTGTGTGTGTGTGTGTGTGCGCTAATAGACATATATAGGTGTGTGTGTGTGTGTGTGTGTGTGTGTGCTCATAGACATATATATGTGTGTGTGTGTGTGTGCTCATAGACATATATAGGTGTGTGTGTGTGTGTGTGTGTGTGCTCATAGACATATATAGGTGTGTGTACACAGACGGACATATGTGCGTGTGTATATAAGTATATAGGAGGCACTGCGTGCGTGCACATATAGACGGATATAGGGGCAGTGTGTACGCACACATAGGGGGCAGTGTGCGTGTGCTCAGACATATAGGTGCAGTGTGTATGTATATAGAGCGTGTGTTAGAGCGCATACACATATATAGGAGGCACTGTGTACGCGCATAAACCTCTATGGGGGGCATGGTGGGCATATGTATAGATATATTGTGTGTGTACATCTATAGGCACTGCACGTGCGCATGGGTATAGGGCTGGGGGGGTCGTGGTGCTTACACAGGCCCCGCGCTCTTCCCTAAAGCAATGACATGCCAGGGGGGCGCGAGCGAGGCCTCTAACTCCCCTTACCGTGTCTCCGGCGGCTTCTGGCAACGCGTAGTCACATGACGTCACAACGCCGGAGACAAGGAAGTGGGGTAATGTTTGCGCACCCCTGGTATAGGGGGGGGGGCAGTGTATGTATATACGTAAGTGTAGAGATGGGAACATTGAGTTCCTAAAGCAATGTTCAAAAATGCGCCCCAAAAGTACCGGTGAGAAACATGTCAGTGTTGGGTGCAATGGTCGAGGCGCTGCGCTCGGGAGTAGGAATAAGCAATGACCATTCACATGTGGGCCGGTGGGGAGGAGCGGCAGAGCCCCGTCCGCACCCAAGGGGAGTGTCTGCGCCCCCCGTGAGAGGAGCACACAGCCCCCCTGGTGGCTGCCTCTCCCCTGGAGCGAGGCGGAAATGATACAGTCCAGCGAGGTTCCTGTACGGGTAAAGTGCGCACGATTGGGGGGTAATGGCGTCCCGGGAAAATCGCGCGCTCTCCGCCCAAACGGGAACAAGGAAGTGGCTTCCCGCGGCGGAAGCATAAGGCGAAAGGAACCGCTGCCCTAGCGTGCGCGAAACGCGTCGGTTCCTGGGTGTGAGCATGTCCATGTCGCTGAGGAACAATAAAGTTTTTTTTTCTATTGCTGAGCGTTCCAGCCTGCGCCGGGGTTTTTGACTTGCCACGCAGTGCATCGCCTTGCGCTTCCCCCGTGGGGTGAGGCTTCCTATGTGTACGGGCGTCCGCGGTTATCCAACGGGACAGGCTCTGGAAGTAGCGCGGGAAAGTGACACCGCTGTGAGTCCCGTGTTAATCAGTGGCGGTGAGCGCCGGGTAACGCTTTCCGGCGTCGGGTAACGCTTTCCGGCGTCGGGTTACACATTCCGGCGTCGGGTTACGCTTTCCGGCCTCGGGTAACGCATTCCGGCCTCGGGTTACGCTTTCCGGCGTCGGGTAACGCATTCCGGCGTCGGGTTACACATTCCGGCGTCGGGTAACGCATTCCGGCGTCGGGTAACGCTTTCCGGCGTCGGGTTACACATTCCGGCGTCGGGTAACGCATTCCGGCGTCGGGTAACGCTTTCCGGCGTCGGGTTACACATTCCGGCCTCGGGTAACGCATTCCGGCGTCGGGTAACGCATTCCGGCGTCGGGTTACGCATTCCGGCGTCGGGTTACGCATTCCGGCGTCGGGTAACGCATTCCGGCGTCGGGTTACGCTTTCCGGCGTCGGGTAACGCATTCCGGCGTCGGGTAACGCATTCCGGCGTCGGGTTACGCTTTCCGGCGTCGGGTAACGCATTCCGGCGTCGGGTAACGCATTCCGGCGTCGGGTAACGCATTCCGGCGCCGGGTAACGCTTTCCGGCGTCGGGTAACGTATTCCGGCGTCGGGTAACGCATTCCGGCGTCGGGTAACGCATTCCGGCGTCGGGTTACGCATTCCGGCGTCGGTAACGCATTCAGGCGTCGGGTAACGCATTCAGGCGTCGGGTTACGCATTCAGGCGTCGGGTAACGCATTCCGGCGTCGGTAACGCATTCAGGCGTCGGGTAACGCATTCCGGCGTCGGTAACGCATTCAGGCGTCGGGTAACGCATTCAGGCGTCGGGTAACGCATTCCGGCGTCGGGTTACGCATTCCGGCGTCGGGTAACGCATTCCGGCGTCGGGTAACGCATTCCGGCGCCGGGTAACGCTTTCCGGCGTCGGGTAACGTATTCCGGCGTCGGGTAACGCATTCCGGCGTCGGGTAACGCATTCCGGCGTCGGGTTACGCATTCCGGCGTCGGTAACGCATTCAGGCGTCGGGTAACGCATTCCGGCGTCGGGTAACGCATTCCGGCGTCGGGTTACGCATTCCGGCGTCGGGTTACGCATTCCGGCGTCGGGTTACGCATTCCGGCCTCGGGTTACGCATTCCGGCGTCGGTAACGCATTCCGGCGTCGGGTAACGCATTCCGGCGCCGGGTAACGCTTTCCGGCGTCGGGTAACGTATTCCGGCGTCGGGTAACGCATTCCGGCGTCGGGTTACGCATTCCGGCGTCGGTAACGCATTCAGGCGTCGGGTTACGCATTCAGGCGTCGGGTAACGCATTCCGGCGTCGGGTTACGCATTCCGGCGTCGGTAACGCATTCCGGCGTCGGGTAACGCATTCCGGCGCCGGGTAACGCTTTCCGGCGTCGGGTAACGTATTCCGGCGTCGGGTAACGCATTCCGGCGTCGGGTAACGCATTCCGGCGTCGGGTTACGCATTCCGGCGTCGGTAACGCATTCAGGCGTCGGGTAACGCATTCAGGCGTCGGGTTACGCATTCAGGCGTCGGGTAACGCATTCAGGCGTCGGTAACGCATTCAGGCGTCGGGTAACGCATTCAGGCGTCGGGTTACGCATTCAGGCGTCGGGTAACGCATTCCGGCGTCGGTAACGCATTCAGGCGTCGGGTAACGCATTCAGGCGTCGGGTAACGCATTCCGGCGTCGGTAACGCATTCAGGCGTCGGGTAACGCATTCCGGCGTCGGTAACGCATTCAGGCGTCGGGTTACGCATTCAGGCGTCGGGTAACGCATTCCGGCGTCGGTAACGCATTCAGGCGTCGGGTAACGCATTCAGGCGTCGGGTAACGCATTCCGGCGTCGGTAACGCATTCAGGCGTCGGGTAACGCATTCAGGCGTCGGGTAACGCATTCAGGCGTCGGGTAACGCATTCAGGCGTCGGGTAACGCATTCCGGCGTCGGGTAACGCATTCCGGCGCCGGGTAACGCTTTCCGGCGTCGGGTAACGTATTCCGGCGTCGGGTAACGCATTCCGGCGTCGGGTAACGCATTCCGGCGTCGGGTTACGCATTCCGGCGTCGGGTTACGCATTCCGGCCTCGGGTTACGCATTCCGGCGTCGGTAACGCATTCCGGCGTCGGGTAACGCATTCCGGCGCCGGGTAACGCTTTCCGGCGTCGGGTAACGTATTCCGGCGTCGGGTAACGCATTCCGGCGTCGGGTTACGCATTCCGGCGTCGGGTTACGCTTTCCGGCGTCGGGTAACGCATTCCGGCGTCGGGTTACACATTCCGGCGTCGGGTAACGCATTCCGGCGTCGGGTAACGCATTCCGGCGTCGGGTAACGCTTTCCGGCGTCGGGTTACGCATTCCGGCGTCGGGTTACGCATTCCGGCGTCGGGTAACGCATTCCGGCGTCGGGTTACGCTTTCCGGCGTCGGGTAACGCATTCCGGCGTCGGGTAACGCATTCCGGCGTCGGGTTACGCTTTCCGGCGTCGGGTAACGCATTCCGGCGTCGGGTTACGCTTTCCGGCGTCGGGTAACGCATTCCGGCGTCGGGTAACGCATTCCGGCGTCGGGTAACGCATTCCGGCGTCGGGTTACGCATTCAGGCGTCGGGTTACGCATTCCGGCGTCGGGTTACGCATTCCGGCGCCGGGTAACGCTTTCCGGCGTCGGGTAACGTATTCCGGCGTCGGGTAACGCATTCCGGCGTCGGGTAACGCATTCCGGCGTCGGGTTACGCATTCCGGCGTCGGTAACGCATTCAGGCGTCGGGTAACGCATTCAGGCGTCGGGTTACGCATTCAGGCGTCGGGTAACGCATTCCGGCGTCGGTAACGCATTCAGGCGTCGGGTAACGCATTCCGGCGTCGGTAACGCATTCAGGCGTCGGGTAACGCATTCAGGCGT
Organism: Ascaphus truei; assembly: GCF_040206685.1. Taxonomy (NCBI): domain Eukaryota; kingdom Metazoa; phylum Chordata; class Amphibia; order Anura; family Ascaphidae; genus Ascaphus; species Ascaphus truei. Next base: position 25,027 of record NW_027455690.1, read on the forward strand.
CGGGTAACGCATTCCGGCGTCGGGTAACGCATTCCGGCGCCGGGTAACGCTTTCCGGCGTCGGGTAACGTATTCCGGCGTCGGGTAACGCATTCCGGCGTCGGGTAACGCATTCCGGCGTCGGGTTACGCATTCCGGCGTCGGTAACGCATTCAGGCGTCGGGTAACGCATTCCGGCCTCGGGTAACGCATTCCGGCGTCGGGTTACGCATTCCGGCGTCGGGTAACGCATTCAGGCGTCGGGTAACGCATTCCGGCGTCGGGTAACGCTTTCCGGCGTCGGGTTACGCATTCCGGCGTCGGGTTACGCATTCCGGCGTCGGGTAACGCATTCCGGCGTCGGGTTACGCTTTCCGGCGTCGGGTAACGCATTCCGGCGTCGGGTAACGCATTCCGGCGTCGGGTAACGCATTCCGGCGTCGGGTTACGCATTCAGGCGTCGGGTTACGCATTCCGGCGTCGGGTTACGCATTCCGGCGCCGGGTAACGCTTTCCGGCGTCGGGTAACGTATTCCGGCGTCGGGTAACGCATTCCGGCGTCGGGTAACGCATTCCGGCGTCGGGTTACGCATTCCGGCGTCGGTAACGCATTCAGGCGTCGGGTAACGCATTCAGGCGTCGGGTTACGCATTCAGGCGTCGGGTAACGCATTCCGGCGTCGGTAACGCATTCAGGCGTCGGGTAACGCATTCCGGCGTCGGTAACGCATTCAGGCGTCGGGTAACGCATTCAGGCGTCGGGTAACGCATTCCGGCGTCGGGTAACGCATTCCGGCGCCGGGTAACGCTTTCCGGCGTCGGGTAACGTATTCCGGCGTCGGGTAACGCATTCCGGCGTCGGGTAACGCATTCCGGCGTCGGGTTACGCATTCCGGCGTCGGTAACGCATTCAGGCGTCGGGTAACGCATTCCGGCGTCGGGTAACGCATTCCGGCGTCGGGTTACGCATTCCGGCGTCGGTAACGCATTCCGGCGTCGGGTTACGCATTCCGGCGTCGGGTTACGCATTCCGGCCTCGGGTTACGCATTCCGGCGTCGGTAACGCATTCCGGCGTCGGGTAACGCATTCCGGCGCCGGGTAACGCTTTCCGGCGTCGGGTAACGTATTCCGGCGTCGGGTAACGCATTCCGGCGTCGGGTAACGCATTCCGGCGTCGGGTTACGCATTCCGGCGTCGGTAACGCATTCAGGCGTCGGGTAACGCATTCAGGCGTCGGGTAACGCATTCCGGCGTCGGTAACGCATTCAGGCGTCGGGTAACGCATTCCGGCGTCGGTAACGCATTCAGGCGTCGGGTAACGCATTCAGGCGTCGGGTAACGCATTCAGGCGTCGGGTAACGCATTCCGGCGTCGGGTAACGCATTCCGGCGCCGGGTAACGCTTTCCGGCGTCGGGTAACGTATTCCGGCGTCGGGTAACGCATTCCGGCGTCGGGTAACGCATTCCGGCGTCGGGTTACGCATTCCGGCGTCGGGTTACGCATTCCGGCCTCGGGTTACGCATTCCGGCGTCGGTAACGCATTCCGGCGTCGGGTAACGCATTCCGGCGCCGGGTAACGCTTTCCGGCGTCGGGTAACGTATTCCGGCGTCGGGTAACGCATTCCGGCGTCGGGTAACGCATTCCGGCGTCGGGTAACGCATTCCGGCGTCGGGTTACGCATTCCGGCGTCGGTAACGCATTCAGGCGTCGGGTAACGCATTCAGGCGTCGGGTTACGCATTCAGGCGTCGGGTAACGCATTCCGGCGTCGGTAACGCATTCAGGCGTCGGGTAACGCATTCAGGCGTCGGGTAACGCATTCCGGCGTCGGTAACGCATTCAGGCGTCGGGTAACGCATTCCGGCGTCGGTAACGCATTCAGGCGTCGGGTAACGCATTCAGGCGTCGGGTAACGCATTCAGGCGTCGGGTAACGCATTCCGGCGTCGGGTAACGCATTCCGGCGCCGGGTAACGCTTTCCGGCGTCGGGTAACGTATTCCGGCGTCGGGTAACGCATTCAGGCGTCGGGTAACGCATTCAGGCGTCGGGTAACGCATTCAGGCGTCGGGTAACGCTTTCCGGCGTCGGGTAACGCATTCCGGCGCCGGGTAACGCTTTCCGGCGTCGGGTAACGTATTCCGGCGTCGGGTAACGCATTCAGGCCTCGGGGTAACGCATTCAGGCGTCGGGTAACGCATTCAGGCGTCGGGTAACGCATTCCGGCGTCGGGTAACGCATTCCGGCGTCGGGTAACGCATTCCGGCGTCGGGTTACGCATTCCGGCGTCGGTAACGCATTCAGGCGTCGGGTAACGCATTCCGGCGTCGGGTAACGCATTCCGGCGTCGGGTTACGCATTCCGGCGTCGGTAACGCATTCCGGCGTCGGGTTACGCATTCCGGCGTCGGGTTACGCATTCCGGCGTCGGGTAACGCATTCAGGCGTCGGGTAACGCATTCCGGCGTCGGGTTACGCATTCCGGCGTCGGGTAACGTATTCCGGCGTCGGGTAACGTATTCCGGCGTCGGGTAACGCATTCCGGCGTCGGGTAACGCATTCCGGCGTCGGGTTACGCATTCCGGCGTCGGGTAACGCATTCCGGCGTCGGGTAACGCATTCCGGCGTCGGGTTACGCATTCCGGCGTCGGGTAACGCATTCAGGCGTCGGGTAACGCATTCCGGCGTCGGTAACGCATTCCGGCGTCGGGTAACGCATTCCGGCGTCGGGTTACGCATTCCGGCGTCGGGTAACGCATTCCGGCGTCGGTAACGCATTCAGGCGTCGGGTAACGCATTCAGGCGTCGGGTTACGCTTTCCGGCGTCGGGTAACGCATTCAGGCGTCGGGTAACGCATTCCGGCGTCGGGTAACGCATTCCGGCGTCGGGTAACGCATTCCGGCGTCGGTAACGCATTCCGGCGTCGGGTAACGCATTCCGGCGTCGGGGTAACGCATTCAGGCGTCGGGTAACGCATTCCGGCCTCGGGTAACGCATTCCGGCCTCGGGTAACGCATTCCGGCGTCGGGTAACGCATTCCGGCGTCGGGTTACGCATTCCGGCGTCGGGTAACGCATTCAGGCGTCGGGTAACGCATTCCGGCGTCGGGTAACGCATTCCGGCGTCGGGTAACGCATTCAGGCGTCGGGTAACGCATTCAGGCGTCGGGTTACGCATTCCGGCGTCGGTAACGCATTCAGGCGTCGGGTTACGCATTCCGGCCTCGGGTTACGCATTCAGGCGTCGGGTAACGCATTCCGGCGTCGGGTTACGTCCGGCGTCGGGTAACGCATTCCGGCGTCGGGTAACGCATTCCGGCGTCGGGTAACGCATTCCGGCGTCGGTTAACGCATTCTGGCGTCGGGTACGCATTCCGGCGTCGGGTAACGCATTCCGGCGTCGGGTTACGCATTCCGGCGTCGGGTTACGCATTCCGGCGTCGGGTAACGCATTCCGGCGTCGGGTAACGCATTCGGCGTCGGGTTACGCATTCAGGCGTCGGGTAACGCATTCCGGCGTCGGTTACGCATTCCGGCGTCGGGTAACGCATTCAGGCGTCGGGTTACGCATTCCGGCGTCGGGTAACGCATTCCGGCGTCGGGTTACGCATTCCGGCGTCGGTAACGCATTCCGGCGTCGGGTTACGCATTCCGGCGTCGGGTAACGCATTCCGGCGTCGGGTAACCGCATTCCGGCGTCGGGTTACGCATTCCGGCGTCGGGTAACGCATTCAGGCGTCGGTTACGCATTCCAGGCGTCGGGTAACGCATTCCGGCGTCGGGTAACGCATTCCGGCGTCGGGTTACGCATTCCGGCGTCGGGTAACGCATTCCGGCGTCGGGTTACGCATTCCGGCGTCGGTAACGCATTCCGGCGTCGGGTAACGCATTCCGGCCTCGGGTTACGCATTCGGCGTCGGGTAACGCATTCCGGCTCGGGTAACGCATTCCGGCGTCGGGTAACGCATTCCGGCGTCGGGTAACGCATTCGGCGTCGGGTAACGCATTCCGGCGTCGGGTAACGCATTCGGCGTCGGGTTACGCATTCAGGCGTCGGGTAACGCATTCCGGCGTCGGGTTACGCATTCAGGCGTCGGGTAACGCATTCCGGCGTCGGGTAACGCATTCCGGCGTCGGGTAACGCATTCCGGCGTCGGGTAACGCATTCCGGCGTCGGGTTACGCATTCAGGCGTCGGGTAACGCATTCCGGCGTCGGGTACGCATTCCGGCGTCGGGTTACGCATTCCGGCGTCGGGTTACGCATTCAGGCGTCGGGTAACGCATTCCGGCGTCGGGTTACGCATTCAGGCGTCGGGTAACGCATTCCGGCGTCGGGTTACGCATTCAGGCGTCGGGTAACGCATTCAGGCGTCGGGTATCGCATTCCGGCTCGGGTTACGCATTCGGGGGGGTTACGCATCAGGGCGTCGGGTAACGCATCTTCCGGCGTCCCGGGTAACGCATTCAGCGTCGGGAACGCCATTCCCGGGTCCCCTGGGTACCTACGCAGTCGGGTTACGCATTCCGGCGTCGGGTTACGCATTCCGGCCTCGGGTTACGCATTCAGGCGTCGGGTAACGCATTCAGGCGTCGGGTAACGCATTCCGGCCTCGGGTTACGCATTCAGGCGTCGGGTTACGCATTCAGGCGTCGGGTAACGCATTCCGGCGTCGGGTTACGCATTCCGGCGTCGGGTAACGCATTCAGGCGTCGGGTAACGCATTCCGGCGTCGGGTAACGCATTCCGGCGTCGGGTTACGCATTCCGGCGTCGGTAACGCATTCAGGCTTCGGGTAACGCATTCCGGCGTCGGGTTACGCATTCCGGCGTCGGGTAACGCATTCAGGCGTCGGGTAACGCATTCCGGCGTCGGGTAACGCATTCCGGCGTCGGGTAACGCATTCCGGCGTCGGGTTACGCATTCCGGCGTCGGTAACGCATTCAGGCTTCGGGTTACGCATTCCGGCGTCGGGTTACGCATTCCGGCCTCGGGTAACGCATTCCGGCGTCGGGTTACGCATTCCGGCGTCGGGTAACGCATTCCGGCCTCGGGTTACGCATTCAGGCGTCGGGTAACGCATTCCGGCCTCGGGTTACGCATTCAGGCGTCGGGTAACGCATTCCGGCGTCGGGTAACGCATTCCGGCGTCGGGTTACGCATTCCGGCGTCGGGTTACGCATTCCGGCGTCGGGTAACGCATTCAGGCGTCGGGTAACGCATTCCGGCGTCGGGTTACGCATTCAGGCGTCGGGTAACGTATTCCGGCGTCGGGTAACGCATTCAGGCGTCGGGTTACGCATTCCGGCGTCGGGTTACGCATTCCGGCGTCGGGTTACGCATTCAGGCCTCGGGTAACGCATTCAGGCGTCGGGTAACGCATTCAGGCGTCGGGTAACGCATTCCGGCGTCGGTAACGCATTCAGGCCTCGGGTAACGCATTCAGGCGTCGGGTAACGCATTCAGGCGTCGGGTAACGCATTCCGGCGTCGGTAACGCATTCAGGCGTCGGGTTACGCATTCAGGCGTCGGGTTACGCATTCAGGCGTCGGGTAACGCATTCCGGCGTCGGGTAACGCATTCAGGCGTCGGGTAACGCATTCCGGCCTCGGGTTACGCATTCCGGCCTCGGGTTACGCATTCAGGCGTCGGTAACGCATTCCGGCGTCGGGTAACGCATTCCGGCGTCGGGTAACGCATTCCGGCGTCGGGTAACGCATTCCGGCCTCGGGTTACGCATTCCGGCGTCGGGTTACGCATTCCGGCCTCGGGTTACGCATTCAGGCGTCGGGTAACGCATTCCGGCGTCGGGTTACGCATTCCGGCGTCGGGTTACGCATTCCGGCCTCGGGTTACGCATTCCGGCGTCGGGTAACGCATTCAGGCGTCGGGTAACGCATTCCGGCGTCGGGTAACGCATTCCGGCGTCGGGTAACGCATTCCGGCGTCGGGTTACGCATTCCGGCGTCGGGTAACGCATTCCGGCGTCGGGTAACGCATTCCGGCGTCGGGTTACACATTCCGGCGTCGGGTTACGCATTCCGGCGTCGGGTAACGCATTCCGGCGTCGGGTTACGCATTCAGGCGTCGGGTTACGCATTCAGGCGTCGGGTAACGCATTCCGGCGTCGGGTAACGCATTCCGGCGTCGGGTTACGCATTCAGGCGTCGGGTAACGCATTCCGGCGTCGGGTAACGCATTCCGGCGTCGGGTTACGCATTCCGGCGTCGGGTAACGCATTCAGGCGTCGGGTAACGCATTCCGGCGTCGGGTAACGCATTCCGGCGTCGGGTAACGCATTCCGGCGTCGGGTAACGCATTCCGGCCTCGGGTTACGCATTCAGGCGTCGGGTAACGCATTCCGGCGTCGGGTTACGCATTCCGGCGTCGGGTAACGCATTCAGGCGTCGGGTAACGCATTCCGGCGTCGGGTAACGCATTCCGGCGTCGGGTAACGCATTCCGGCGTCGGGTTACGCATTCCGGCGTCGGGTAACGCATTCCGGCGTCGGGTTACGCATTCCGGCGTCGGGTAACGCATTCCGGCGTCGGGTTACGCATTCCGGCGTCGGGTTACGCATTCAGGCGTCGGGTTACGCATTCAGGCGTCGGGTAACGCATTCCGGCGTCGGGTAACGCATTCCGGCGTCGGGTTACGCATTCCGGCGTCGGGTAACGCATTCCGGCGTCGGGTAACGCATTCCGGCGTCGGGTTACGCATTCAGGCGTCGGGTAACGCATTCCGGCGTCGGGTTACGCATTCAGGCGTCGGGTAACGCATTCCGGCGTCGGTAACGCATTCCGGCGTCGGGTTACGCATTCCGGCGTCGGGTAACGCATTCAGGCGTCGGGTAACGTATTCCGGCGTCGGGTTACGCATTCCGGCGTCGGGTAACGCATTCCGGCGTCGGGTAACGCATTCCGGCGTCGGGTTACGCATTCAGGCGTCGGGTAACGCATTCCGGCGTCGGGTAACGCATTCCGGCGTCGGGTTACGCATTCCGGCGTCGGGTAACGCATTCAGGCGTCGGGTAACGCATTCCGGCGTCGGGTTACGCATTCAGGCGTCGGGTAACGCATTCAGGCGTCGGGTACGCATTCCGGCGTCGGGTAACGCATTCCGGCGTCGGGTAACGCATTCCGGCGTCGGGTAATGCATTCCGGCGTCGGGTAACGCATTCCGGCGTCGGGTAACGCATTCCGGCGTCGAGTTACGCATTCAGGCGTCGGGTTACGCATTCCGGCCTCGGGTAACGCATTCCGGCGTCGGGTAACG
>NW_027455691.1:0-10000 GCF_040206685.1 Ascaphus truei
TCCCTCCCCTCCCCGCTATCACTCAATGACCCCCTCTCATTCAATCCTGCTCCCTTACTCCCCCCTCACTCATTCTTCCTTCTGCACACACAATCCTCCCGAATATCACTCCCAAACAACACACACACTAATTCTCCCCACAATACACACTATAATACCTCCTTGTGACGATAGCTTCCACAGGCTTATTAATATTACACAAAAATAATTGGGTTTGAACTGAACGAGGCTTAAGATATAATAAATTGTATTTATTCCTTAGAATATAGGTGAACACAACAGATAATACAGTAACGAACAAGAAGTACACTTACTTAAGGGTTGGGGAATGAGAAGTATGATGTAGCATTTCTTTCAGCAGTGAGGAAATCATTCAGGTGATATCAGGTAACCATATCAGCAAACGAAGACAAAGGATATATGGGTGGACAGCAGTTTATAAACCATTCTCCTTCTATTCTTAACCTTAAGCACAGGGGATTGGTTTACAATTACCTCCAGCCACTCACTAACGTGGGAAAGCATTCTGACCCATGCCCCCCTGCTAGTTGGCACATGCGCAGTAGAACTCTGGGGGTCTCATTTCTGAAGCCCCACATTTACGTCAGGAATGCCAGACAGTCTACCATTTGGAGTTCTGGCAGGAAAACCTTTGTTGAAAGGTGTTAACTGGAACACTTAAGACCTGCCCTGGTTTGGGCTTCGGATAAACAGTGAGGGTGATAAAACTCTTTGAACAGCACTTAAATCCTAGACATAGCGGCGTCCCCAGGGCCATCTGCTACCTTATGGCCCAAAAGAATCTCTTCTGGGTCTTTGTCCATACCTTAAGATACACTATTAAGCATAAAACATAAACGTATTAAAATATCCGGTTCCGTTAGGTTTAGCAGGTCCAAACTTCCCAGTTCGCATTGCCAGAACTGGGACACCATATGGTCCAAAAAGCGACTTGCTACGACCTAAGAAACCGGAGTTACACCAATGCACATTAAATCATTTTAATACAAAAATCTCCATTGAAAAAGAAATCTCAGCTTTTCACTAAATCCCCATTGAAAACAACGGGCAGCTCCGCCATAGACTTTCAATGGTAAATCGCCGCCATTGAAGTCAATGGGGGTTTTCTGCCATTGAAGTTTATGGGAAAAGTCCCGAACTTCAAGGGGGTCCATACTCCGTCGGGTTGGTCCAAGCGGGTCAAGGATGGTTCTGCAGCGATGCCGGAGCAGTGGCTACAGATACCCCAAACCCTGATCCGCTGAACCCTCCGGAACCGGAGATATGGATTCCTAAAATTCAGCATTTCTCACTTAGTCATTTTTCTGAGCCGTTTCTGCCGCCGCCGGCAAAGCCTATGGCGCGACCCGCTCTATCTGGTTCGACCCTTATCGGGGGTCCAGGATTCGGGGACCCGGTGGTGGTCGAGTGGGGGGACGCTTAGGAACTAGGGGCAAAAAGAATTTTATCCCTAGGTGCCCTAAAACAGTTTATTTCCCCGCTAATTGACGTTGAACTTGACCCAGTGATTTTAGCTCTTTTGAAGGACATTGTATCCGCTTTGCGGTTTGCGGTCTGGACGGCAGCCAACTAGGTTACCTCGAGGCATCTCCATTGAAGTCAATGAGCCCATTGACTTTCAATGGGAAACCGCCGCTCTCCCTCTCGGACGCCACCTGCTGGTCACTACAGGAAACAGGACGAAAACAGCACAAATTCCTATTGAAATGCATTGAGCCCTAATGGCGGCCAATGGGGACCTGCAAAATGGTGCCCGAAAAGGCGGGAAACTTACACAAAGAGCTATAATCATTAAAGAATTATTAACCCTTGTGCTCCCGGATGGATTCTAGTGTGTGTGTGATGCAAACACTGAGTAACCAGACATTACAATGGAACAGGGGAAAATACATTTACATGTCATAACAAGGGTTACATCACATTTCTGGACCTCAGCCCAGTTAACCCCTTGTCTCCCTGGTGCGGTCAGGGGTGGCCAAATGGGGTGCAACCCCTTTAATACCGGGCCACCCCCTCTCTCCCTCTACACCTCCCCTTCTTAATGCGTGTCCTGTGGCCCACTGGCCCTGACGGGGAGTGGGGCACTGCTGGCACCATTAATGAATTCAGTCTCAGAGGGATAGTCCTGGCGTGAAAGTCCATCAGCATTGCTGTTTTCACTACCCTTTTTGTGCTGAATGGTGAATTCAAATTCTTGCAAAGCCAAGCTCCATCTCAGCAGTTTGGCATTTTCCCCTGATACCCTCTGTAGCCAGCTCAGGGGATTGTGGTCGGTAATGACCGTGAAAGCCCTCCCATAGACATAGGGCTGGAGCTTTTTGAGTGCCCACACAATGGCCAAGCACTCCTTTTCAATGGTGGCATATGCCACCTCCCTGGGGAGCAGTTTGCGACTGAGATACACCACAGGGTGCTCTTTGCCGTCGTCCCCCACCTGGCTCAACACAGCCCCCACACCAAAGTCTGAGGCATCAGTCTGAATAAGAAAATGCTTGGTATAATCTGGGGCAGCCAGGATGGGGGCCTCAGCAAGCGCAGCTTTCAGTGCCTGGAAAGCAGTTTCACAGCAGGAGACCAGGTAATAAGCACAGGCAGTTGCTTCTTAGTCAGATCAGTCAGGGGTTTGGCCACGGCGCTGTACTGTGGGACAAATTTCCTGTAGTACCCTGCGGTGCCCAAAAAGGCCATGACCTGTTTCTTGGTTTTTGGAACAGGCCACTGAACTATGGCTTCTACCTTGGCTGGCTCTGGCTTGAAATGCCCTCCACCCACCCTGTGCCCTAAGTACAGGACTTCTGCCATACCTACCATACACTTAGTGGGTTTTAAGGTAAGCCCAGCCTCCCTGATTCTATCCAGCACCGCAGCTACATGTCCTATGTGGGATTCCCAGGAATTACTAAAGACAGCAATGTCATCTAAGTAAGCCCTGGCATAGCTCTGCATCCCTTCCAGTAACCTATTGACCAGGCGTTGGAAGGTAGCCGGGGCATTCTTCATCCCAAATGGCATCACCAAAAACTCATAGAGGCCACTTGGAGTGAAGAATGCTGACTTCTCCCTAGCCTCCAGGGTCAGGGGAATCTGCCAGTAGCCTTTGCTCAGATCCATGGTGGTCAGATACTTTGCCCCCGCGAGTTCATCTAGTAACTCATCCATGCGGGGCATGGGGTAAGCATCTGACACCGTCCCAGCGTTGAGCAACCGGTAGTACACACAAAACCGGGTGGTTTTGTCCTTCTTAGGCACTAGGACTACTGGACTTGCCCAAGGGCTCTGGGACGGAGTAATTACCCCTAGGGTCAGCATCTCCTCAATCTCTCTCTCCATACTTGTCTTGACCTCTGCTGACACTCTATAAGCGTGCTTATGCAGAGGCTGCAGGTCCCCTGTGTGTACTGGGTGTTTGGTGAGATGTGTGGTCCCTGGCATGTCAGTGAAGAGGGCGCTATACTGAGCTAGCATGTCCCTGGCTTCTCCCTTCTGCCTAGCACTCAACTGTGCCCCGATCTCTACCTGCTCAACAGTGTTTCCTTGCTTTGCCTCCCCTAGGAGATCAGGCAGAGCATTGCTCGCCGGATCCTCCAGCAGTGGGCTACAAATGGCCATTACTGCTCCCATACTCGGTGCTCTGTATTCCTTTAACATATTAATGTGATATGTCTTGTGCCTCTCAGGCGCTACCTGTACAACATAGTTGCACTCATTCACCTTTCGGATAACCGGGTACGGTCCCGACCAGGCAGCCATCAGCTTGTTCTCCCGAGTGGGTTTGAGAACAAGCACCTGCTGTCCTGGGATGAATTCTCTGCTACGGCCTGCTGGTCATACCATTGCTTCTGCTTGGTCTGAGCAGCCCTGAGGTGGTCCTGGGCCACCCCCATAAGCATCTCTAACCGGTCTCTGAGATCTACTACATACTGGATCACTGAAGCATCAGTAGCAGTAGTCTTCCCCTCCCATCCCTCACGGAAGAGGTCCAGAGGTCCACGTACCCTGCGGCCATATAGTAGCTCGAAGGGGGAGAAGCCTGTAGATTCTTGCGGTACCTCTCGGTATGCAAACAGCAAGTGCTGCAGGTGAATCTCCCAGTCTTTCCCCTCCGCCTCTATAAAGGTCCGAAGCATCTGCTTCAGGGTACCATTAAACCTCTCACATAATCCGTTTGTTTGGGGATGGTAAGGGGTAGTGCGCTGGTGCTGTACACCGCAGGCATCCCAGAGACAATGTAACAGTTCACTCATGAACTGCGACCCCTGATCAGTTAGGATCTCACTAGGGAAACCTACCCTAGCAAAAATGTTCAGCAAAGCTGCTGCCACTGTCTTGGCACTTATGGTGCCCAGCGCTACCGCCTCAGGGTACCGGGTGGCAAAATCCACCACCGTGAGGATGTAGCACTTCCCTGACCTGCTAGGAATCATGAGGGGTCCTATCAGGTCCATCGCTACCTTCTGGAAGGGTTCCCCTATTATCGGTAGGGGTCTCAGGGGTGCCTTCACACGGTCGCCCGCCTTACCTACTCGCTGGCAGGCATCACAGGAGCGGCAGAAATCAGCCGCATCCCTGGATGCCCCCGGCCAGAAATAACGCTGCAATAACCGGGCTCGCGTTCTGGTGACCCCCTGATGTCCCGCTAACGGAATAGAGTGAGCTACCCATAACAATTGCTGTCGGTACCCCTGGGGTACTACTAGCTGTCGCTTACCGGTCAATCCCTTCTCTATTCTCGGGTTCCCTTCTTCTCTGTATAGGAGTCCCTTATGCCATAGGCAGCGCTCAGTGCCCTCCCCTGCCTGAGATTCGGACGCCCGAAGTCTCACGCCGGCCAGGGTAGGGTCTGCCTTCACTGCCTCCCTAAACTGGGCTCCTAAATCTGCCCCCCCCAGTCATGTCATTGTCAGGGGAAGGGGACACGGTAAGGGGGAACAGTAAGTCAGCCTGTGGTTGCAACTGATCCTGGCTTACCTCCCTGGGCTCCTCTGTGCCCTCCGCTAACGTTGGTCCCAAAGGCTGGGGGACTGGGGTGGCCACCGCCGACATTGCCGCGGTCTGGCTCCGGGTAACCGCCGCCACTGCAGCGGGCTGGGGCACACGGTCGTAGGTGCAGGTCATCGGTCCCAGGTCATTGCCCAAAAGAATTTCAGCATCCAAACCTGGTAAAACCCCCACCTCCCGCACACCCTTGCCCACCCCCCAATCCAAAAAAATGCGGGCCACCTGCAGGAAACGTGGCTCTCCGTCAGCCACAGTGATCTGTATCCCAGGGCCTGGGATCAATTCCTCTGGCCGGACCATATCAGGTCGGACCAGGGTCACTGCAGCTCCTGAATCAAGTAAGCCAACTGCTTGCTGGTCACCGACTGTGACCGGGGTGAGATGCTTGCTCCTGCCGTCCGTCTGCTGCAGGTCTGCGCTGTGATGTCCTCCGCTCCTGGCTGTAGGCACTGAAGAAACCGGGGTAGGGGTGACATGGGACGTCTCGCTGGGAGTTGTTTCCATGACCGGTCCTGGTTCTTTGGTGGAAGCCACCCGCACGCGGGCTACCGGCTTTGCAGCTGGGGTGCGTTGCCCTCGATAGGGTCCGTTGGAACGCAGGGGTTCCGGGCAATCTGGTCTGATGTGACCAGTGCTGTTGCAATTGTAGCACCGGCGCTCATGCCGGAGCTCTCCCGCCTTCTGTGACCCGCTGCCCACAGGCGGCTTTTGGGTCCACTGGGGGGTACTCACAGCTTTCTTGGCCGGCGCCGGTGGGGTTACCGCTTTGGCTGGTACCTTGGCGGTCATCTGGGACCGGCTGACCACATAGTCATCTGCCATCCTCGCCGCCTCGGTGTAGGTCTTGGGCTTTTTATCATACACAAAAGCCCTCACCGCCGGCGGGCACTGCTGCATGAGCTGCTCCTGAAAGATGAGGTCCAGCAGGCGTTGGTAAGTCTTGGCCTCAGAGCCCTCCACCCAGTGTAACCCATACAAAGCCATGCGGGTCACATAAGTGACATAGGTCTCCTGAGGGTGCCTCTCCTCCAGCCGGAACTTACCCCGGTAAGCTTCAGGGGTAAAACCATGCTGAAACAGCAAAAGTTCTTTCAGGTGGTCATAGTCATCAGCAAACTCCTCTGTAAGCGCCATCAAAGTCTGTTTAGCCAAGCTGGAGAGTAGCGGGTCCAGGCGTGCAACCCTATGCTGGGGAAGCACCCCGTACCGCCGGCACTGCATTTCAAAGTTCCTTAGAAACATGTCAATCCGATCAGTGCCCTCCACATACTTGGTGAGACTGTGCTTGTCCAGTTGGAGTCCATCTCTGGGGGGTCGGACCGGGGGGCAATAAGCGGGTCTGTTCATTGCCATAGAGATAAACGTTAGGGTTAGGGTTAGGGTTATAGGGGAATACGAAAATTTAGGAATGTGACTCATTTGGGTACTAACCAATCAGAGAAGAGTTAGGGTTGAAAGTTAGGGTTGAAAGTTAGGGTTGACATTTAGGATTATTTTTCTATTTTTGTTTGGCCCAGGGTTATAGGGGAATACGAAAATGTAGGTATGTGACTCATTTGGGTACTAACCAATCAGAGAAGAGTTAGGGTTGAAAGTTAGGGTTGAAAGTTAGGGTTGAAAGTTAGGGTTGACATTTAGGATTATTTTTCTATTTTTGTTTGGCCCAGGGTTATAGGGGAATACGAAAATTTAGGTATGTGACTCATTTGGGTACTAACCAATCAGAGAAGAGTTAGGGTTGAAAGTTAGGGTTGAAAGTTAGGGTTGAAAGTTAGGGTTGAAAGTTAGGGTTGAAAGTTAGGGTTGAAAGTTAGGGTTGACACTTAGGATTATTTTTCTATTTTTGTTTGGCCCAGGGTTATAGGGGAATACGAAAATTTAGGTATGTGACTCATTTGGGTACTAACCAATCAGAGAAGAGTTAGGGTTGAAAGTTAGGGTTGAAAGTTAGGGTTGAAAGTTAGGGTTGAAAGTTAGGGTTGAAAGTTAGGGTTGACACTTAGGATTATTTTTCTATTTTTGTTTGGCCCAGGGTTATAGGGGAATACGAAAATTTAGGTATGTGACTCATTTGGGTACTAACCAATCAGAGAAGAGTTAGGGTTGAAAGTTAGGGTTGAAAGTTAGGGTTGACACTTAGGATTATTTTTCTATTTTTGTTTGGCCCAGGGTTATAGGGGAATACGAAAATTTAGGTATGTGACTCATTTGGGTACTAACCAATCAGAGAAGAGTTAGGGTTGAAAGTTAGGGTTGAAAGTTAGGGTTGAAAGTTAGGGTTGAAAGTTAGGATTATTTTTCGATTTTTGTTTGGCCCAGGGTTATAGGGGAATACGAAAATTTAGGTATGTGACTCATTTGGGTACTAACCAATCAGAGAAGAGTTAGGGTTGAAAGTTAGGGTTGAAAGTTAGGGTTGAAAGTTAGGGTTGAAAGTTAGGGTTGAAAGTTAGGGTTGACACTTAGGATTATTTTTCTATTTTTGTTTGGCCCAGGGTTATAGGGGAATACGAAAATTTAGGTATGTGACTCATTTGGGTACTAACCAATCAGAGAAGAGTTAGGGTTGAAAGTTAGGGTTGAAAGTTAGGGTTGAAAGTTAGGGTTGAAAGTTAGGATTATTTTTCTATTTTTGTTTGGCCCAGGGTTATAGGGGAATACGAAAATTTAGGTATGTGACTCATTTGGGTACTAACCAATCAGAGAAGAGTTAGGGTTGAAAGTTAGGGTTGAAAGTTAGGGTTGAAAGTTAGGGTTGAAAGTTAGGGTTGAAAGTTAGGGTTGACACTTAGGATTATTTTTCTATTTTTGTTTGGCCCAGGGTTATAGGGGAATATGAAAATTTAGGTATGTGACTCATTTGGGTACTAACCAATCAGAGAAGAGTTAGGGTTGAAAGTTAGGGTTGAAAGTTAGGGTTGAAAGTTAGGGTTGACACTTAGGATTATTTTTCTATTTTTGTTTGGCCCAGGGTTATAGGGGAATACGAAAATTTAGGTATGTGACTCATTTGGGTACTAACCAATCAGAGAAGAGTTAGGGTTGAAAGTTAGGGTTGAAAGTTAGGG
Source organism: Ascaphus truei (assembly GCF_040206685.1). Lineage (NCBI taxonomy): Eukaryota > Metazoa > Chordata > Amphibia > Anura > Ascaphidae > Ascaphus > Ascaphus truei. Next base: position 8,088 of record NW_027455691.1, read on the forward strand.
TTGAAAGTTAGGGTTGACACTTAGGATTATTTTTCTATTTTTGTTTGGCCCAGGGTTATAGGGGAATACGAAAATTTAGGTATGTGACTCATTTGGGTACTAACCAATCAGAGAAGAGTTAGGGTTGAAAGTTAGGGTTGAAAGTTAGGGTTGAAAGTTAGGGTTGAAAGTTAGGGTTGACACTTAGGATTATTTTTCTATTTTTGTTTGGCCCAGGGTTATAGGGGAATACGAAAATTTAGGTATGTGACTCATTTGGGTACTAACCAATCAGAGAAGAGTTAGGGTTGAAAGTTAGGGTTGAAAGTTAGGGTTGAAAGTTAGGGTTGACACTTAGGATTATTTTTCTATTTTTGTTTGGCCCAGGGTTATAGGGGAATACGAAAATTTAGGTATGTGACTCATTTGGGTACTAACCAATCAGAGAAGAGTTAGGGTTGAAAGTTAGGGTTGAAAGTTAGGGTTGAAAGTTAGGATTATTTTTCTATTTTTGTTTGGCCCAGGGTTATAGGGGAATACGAAAATTTAGGTATGTGACTCATTTGGGTACTAACCAATCAGAGAAGAGTTAGGGTTGAAAGTTAGGGTTGAAAGTTAGGGTTGAAAGTTAGGGTTGACACTTAGGATTATTTTTCTATTTTTGTTTGGCCCAGGGTTATAGGGGAATACGAAAATTTAGGTATGTGACTCATTTGGGTACTAACCAATCAGAGAAGAGTTAGGGTTGAAAGTTAGGGTTGAAAGTTAGGGTTGAAAGTTAGGGTTGAAAGTTAGGATTATTTTTCTATTTTTGTTTGGCCCAGGGTTATAGGGGAATACGAAAATTTAGGTATGTGACTCATTTGGGTACTAACCAATCAGAGAAGAGTTAGGGTTGAAAGTTAGGGTTGAAAGTTAGGGTTGAAAGTTAGGGTTGAAAGTTAGGGTTGAAAGTTAGGATTATTTTTCTATTTTTGTTTGGCCCAGGGTTATAGGGGAATACGAAAATTTAGGGTTAGGGTTAGGGTTAGGGTTAGGGTTAGGGTTAGGGTTATAGGGGAATACGAAAATTTAGGTATGTGACTCATTTGGGTACTAACCAATCAGAGAAGAGTTAGGGTTGAAAGTTAGGGTTGAAAGTTAGGGTTGAAAGTTAGGGTTGAAAGTTAGGGTTAGGGTTAGGGTTAGGGTTAGGGTTAGGGTTAGGGTTAGGGTTAGGGTTATAGGGGAATACGAAAATTTAGGTATGTGACTCATTTGGGTACTAACCAATCAGAGAAGAGTTAGGGTTGAAAGTTAGGGTTGAAAGTTAGGGTTGAAAGTTAGGGTTGACACTTAGGATTATTTTTCTATTTTTGTTTGGCCCAGGGTTATAGGGGAATACGAAAATTTAGGTATGTGACTCATTTGGGTACTAACCAATCAGAGAAGAGTTAGGGTTGAAAGTTAGGGTTGAAAGTTAGGGTTGAAAGTTAGGGTTGAAAGTTAGGGTTGAAAGTTAGGATTATTTTTCTATTTGGGTTAGGGTTAGGGTTAGGGTTAGGGTTAGGGTTAGGGTTAGGGTTATAGGGGAATACGAAAATTTAGGTATGTGACTCATTTGGGTACTAACCAATCAGAGAAGAGTTAGGGTTGAAAGTTAGGGTTGAAAGTTAGGGTTGAAAGTTAGGGTTGAAAGTTAGGGTTATTTTTCTATTTTTGTTTGGCCCAGGGTTATAGGGGAATACGAAAATTTAGGTATGTGACTCATTTGGGTACTAACCAATCAGAGAAGAGTTAGGGTTAGCGTATTAGGGTTAGGGTTAGGGTTAGGGTTATAGGGGAATACGAAAATTTAGGTATGTGACTCATTTGGGTACTAACCAATCAGAGAAGAGTTAGGGTTGAAAGTTAGGGTTGAAAGTTAGGGTTAGGGTTAGGGTTAGGGTTGAAAG
>NW_027455691.1:15000-32270 GCF_040206685.1 Ascaphus truei
TTAGGGTTAGGGTTAGGGTTAGGGTTAGGGTTAGGGTTAGGGTTAGGGTTAGGGTTAGGGTTAGGGTTAGGGTTAGGGTTAGGGTTAGGGTTAGGGTTAGGGTTAGGGTTAGGGTTAGGGTTAGGGTTAGGGTTAGGGTTAGGGTTAGGGTTAGGGTTAGGGTTAGGGTTAGGGTTAGGGTTAGGGTTAGGGTTAGGGTTAGGGTTAGGGTTAGGGTTAGGGTTAGGGTTAGGGTTAGGGTTAGGGTTAGGGTTAGGGTTAGGGTTAGGGTTAGGGTTAGGGTTAGGGTTAGGGTTAGGGTTAGGGTTAGGGTTAGGGTTAGGGTTAGGGTTAGGGTTAGGGTTAGGGTTAGGGTTAGGGTTAGGGTTAGGGTTAGGGTTAGGGTTAGGGTTAGGGTTAGGGTTAGGGTTAGGGTTAGGGTTAGGGTTAGGGTTAGGGTTAGGGTTAGGGTTAGGGTTAGGGTTAGGGTTAGGGTTAGGGTTAGGGTTAGGGTTAGGGTTAGGGTTAGGGTTAGGGTTAGGGTTAGGGTTAGGGTTAGGGTTAGGGTTAGGGTTAGGGTTAGGGTTAGGGTTAGGGTTAGGGTTAGGGTTAGGGTTAGGGTTAGGGTTAGGGTTAGGGTTAGGGTTAGGGTTAGGGTTAGGGTTAGGGTTAGGGTTAGGGTTAGGGTTAGGGTTAGGGTTAGGGTTAGGGTTAGGGTTAGGGTTAGGGTTAGGGTTAGGGTTAGGGTTAGGGTTAGGGTTAGGGTTAGGGTTAGGGTTAGGGTTAGGGTTAGGGTTAGGGTTAGGGTTAGGGTTAGGGTTAGGGTTAGGGTTAGGGTTAGGGTTAGGGTTAGGGTTAGGGTTAGGGTTAGGGTTAGGGTTAGGGTTAGGGTTAGGGTTAGGGTTAGGGTTAGGGTTAGGGTTAGGGTTAGGGTTAGGGTTAGGGTTAGGGTTAGGGTTAGGGTTAGGGTTAGGGTTAGGGTTAGGGTTAGGGTTAGGGTTAGGGTTAGGGTTAGGGTTAGGGTTAGGGTTAGGGTTAGGGTTAGGGTTAGGGTTAGGGTTAGGGTTAGGGTTAGGGTTAGGGTTAGGGTTAGGGTTAGGGTTAGGGTTAGGGTTAGGGTTAGGGTTAGGGTTAGGGTTAGGGTTAGGGTTAGGGTTAGGGTTAGGGTTAGGGTTAGGGTTAGGGTTAGGGTTAGGGTTAGGGTTAGGGTTAGGGTTAGGGTTAGGGTTAGGGTTAGGGTTAGGGTTAGGGTTAGGGTTAGGGTTAGGGTTAGGGTTAGGGTTAGGGTTAGGGTTAGGGTTAGGGTTAGGGTTAGGGTTAGGGTTAGGGTTAGGGTTAGGGTTAGGGTTAGGGTTAGGGTTAGGGTTAGGGTTAGGGTTAGGGTTAGGGTTAGGGTTAGGGTTAGGGTTAGGGTTAGGGTTAGGGTTAGGGTTAGGGTTAGGGTTAGGGTTAGGGTTAGGGTTAGGGTTAGGGTTAGGGTTAGGGTTAGGGTTAGGGTTAGGGTTAGGGTTAGGGTTAGGGTTAGGGTTAGGGTTAGGGTTAGGGTTAGGGTTAGGGTTAGGGTTAGGGTTAGGGTTAGGGTTAGGGTTAGGGTTAGGGTTAGGGTTAGGGTTAGGGTTAGGGTTAGGGTTAGGGTTAGGGTTAGGGTTAGGGTTAGGGTTAGGGTTAGGGTTAGGGTTAGGGTTAGGGTTAGGGTTAGGGTTAGGGTTAGGGTTAGGGTTAGGGTTAGGGTTAGGGTTAGGGTTAGGGTTAGGGTTAGGGTTAGGGTTAGGGTTAGGGTTAGGGTTAGGGTTAGGGTTAGGGTTAGGGTTAGGGTTAGGGTTAGGGTTAGGGTTAGGGTTAGGGTTAGGGTTAGGGTTAGGGTTAGGGTTAGGGTTAGGGTTAGGGTTAGGGTTAGGGTTAGGGTTAGGGTTAGGGTTAGGGTTAGGGTTAGGGTTAGGGTTAGGGTTAGGGTTAGGGTTAGGGTTAGGGTTAGGGTTAGGGTTAGGGTTAGGGTTAGGGTTAGGGTTAGGGTTAGGGTTAGGGTTAGGGTTAGGGTTAGGGTTAGGGTTAGGGTTAGGGTTAGGGTTAGGGTTAGGGTTAGGGTTAGGGTTAGGGTTAGGGTTAGGGTTAGGGTTAGGGTTAGGGTTAGGGTTAGGGTTAGGGTTAGGGTTAGGGTTAGGGTTAGGGTTAGGGTTAGGGTTAGGGTTAGGGTTAGGGTTAGGGTTAGGGTTAGGGTTAGGGTTAGGGTTAGGGTTAGGGTTAGGGTTAGGGTTAGGGTTAGGGTTAGGGTTAGGGTTAGGGTTAGGGTTAGGGTTAGGGTTAGGGTTAGGGTTAGGGTTAGGGTTAGGGTTAGGGTTAGGGTTAGGGTTAGGGTTAGGGTTAGGGTTAGGGTTAGGGTTAGGGTTAGGGTTAGGGTTAGGGTTAGGGTTAGGGTTAGGGTTAGGGTTAGGGTTAGGGTTAGGGTTAGGGTTAGGGTTAGGGTTAGGGTTAGGGTTAGGGTTAGGGTTAGGGTTAGGGTTAGGGTTAGGGTTAGGGTTAGGGTTAGGGTTAGGGTTAGGGTTAGGGTTAGGGTTAGGGTTAGGGTTAGGGTTAGGGTTAGGGTTAGGGTTAGGGTTAGGGTTAGGGTTAGGGTTAGGGTTAGGGTTAGGGTTAGGGTTAGGGTTAGGGTTAGGGTTAGGGTTAGGGTTAGGGTTAGGGTTAGGGTTAGGGTTAGGGTTAGGGTTAGGGTTAGGGTTAGGGTTAGGGTTAGGGTTAGGGTTAGGGTTAGGGTTAGGGTTAGGGTTAGGGTTAGGGTTAGGGTTAGGGTTAGGGTTAGGGTTAGGGTTAGGGTTAGGGTTAGGGTTAGGGTTAGGGTTAGGGTTAGGGTTAGGGTTAGGGTTAGGGTTAGGGTTAGGGTTAGGGTTAGGGTTAGGGTTAGGGTTAGGGTTAGGGTTAGGGTTAGGGTTAGGGTTAGGGTTAGGGTTAGGGTTAGGGTTAGGGTTAGGGTTAGGGTTAGGGTTAGGGTTAGGGTTAGGGTTAGGGTTAGGGTTAGGGTTAGGGTTAGGGTTAGGGTTAGGGTTAGGGTTAGGGTTAGGGTTAGGGTTAGGGTTAGGGTTAGGGTTAGGGTTAGGGTTAGGGTTAGGGTTAGGGTTAGGGTTAGGGTTAGGGTTAGGGTTAGGGTTAGGGTTAGGGTTAGGGTTAGGGTTAGGGTTAGGGTTAGGGTTAGGGTTAGGGTTAGGGTTAGGGTTAGGGTTAGGGTTAGGGTTAGGGTTAGGGTTAGGGTTAGGGTTAGGGTTAGGGTTAGGGTTAGGGTTAGGGTTAGGGTTAGGGTTAGGGTTAGGGTTAGGGTTAGGGTTAGGGTTAGGGTTAGGGTTAGGGTTAGGGTTAGGGTTAGGGTTAGGGTTAGGGTTAGGGTTAGGGTTAGGGTTAGGGTTAGGGTTAGGGTTAGGGTTAGGGTTAGGGTTAGGGTTAGGGTTAGGGTTAGGGTTAGGGTTAGGGTTAGGGTTAGGGTTAGGGTTAGGGTTAGGGTTAGGGTTAGGGTTAGGGTTAGGGTTAGGGTTAGGGTTAGGGTTAGGGTTAGGGTTAGGGTTAGGGTTAGGGTTAGGGTTAGGGTTAGGGTTAGGGTTAGGGTTAGGGTTAGGGTTAGGGTTAGGGTTAGGGTTAGGGTTAGGGTTAGGGTTAGGGTTAGGGTTAGGGTTAGGGTTAGGGTTAGGGTTAGGGTTAGGGTTAGGGTTAGGGTTAGGGTTAGGGTTAGGGTTAGGGTTAGGGTTAGGGTTAGGGTTAGGGTTAGGGTTAGGGTTAGGGTTAGGGTTAGGGTTAGGGTTAGGGTTAGGGTTAGGGTTAGGGTTAGGGTTAGGGTTAGGGTTAGGGTTAGGGTTAGGGTTAGGGTTAGGGTTAGGGTTAGGGTTAGGGTTAGGGTTAGGGTTAGGGTTAGGGTTAGGGTTAGGGTTAGGGTTAGGGTTAGGGTTAGGGTTAGGGTTAGGGTTAGGGTTAGGGTTAGGGTTAGGGTTAGGGTTAGGGTTAGGGTTAGGGTTAGGGTTAGGGTTAGGGTTAGGGTTAGGGTTAGGGTTAGGGTTAGGGTTAGGGTTAGGGTTAGGGTTAGGGTTAGGGTTAGGGTTAGGGTTAGGGTTAGGGTTAGGGTTAGGGTTAGGGTTAGGGTTAGGGTTAGGGTTAGGGTTAGGGTTAGGGTTAGGGTTAGGGTTAGGGTTAGGGTTAGGGTTAGGGTTAGGGTTAGGGTTAGGGTTAGGGTTAGGGTTAGGGTTAGGGTTAGGGTTAGGGTTAGGGTTAGGGTTAGGGTTAGGGTTAGGGTTAGGGTTAGGGTTAGGGTTAGGGTTAGGGTTAGGGTTAGGGTTAGGGTTAGGGTTAGGGTTAGGGTTAGGGTTAGGGTTAGGGTTAGGGTTAGGGTTAGGGTTAGGGTTAGGGTTAGGGTTAGGGTTAGGGTTAGGGTTAGGGTTAGGGTTAGGGTTAGGGTTAGGGTTAGGGTTAGGGTTAGGGTTAGGGTTAGGGTTAGGGTTAGGGTTAGGGTTAGGGTTAGGGTTAGGGTTAGGGTTAGGGTTAGGGTTAGGGTTAGGGTTAGGGTTAGGGTTAGGGTTAGGGTTAGGGTTAGGGTTAGGGTTAGGGTTAGGGTTAGGGTTAGGGTTAGGGTTAGGGTTAGGGTTAGGGTTAGGGTTAGGGTTAGGGTTAGGGTTAGGGTTAGGGTTAGGGTTAGGGTTAGGGTTAGGGTTAGGGTTAGGGTTAGGGTTAGGGTTAGGGTTAGGGTTAGGGTTAGGGTTAGGGTTAGGGTTAGGGTTAGGGTTAGGGTTAGGGTTAGGGTTAGGGTTAGGGTTAGGGTTAGGGTTAGGGTTAGGGTTAGGGTTAGGGTTAGGGTTAGGGTTAGGGTTAGGGTTAGGGTTAGGGTTAGGGTTAGGGTTAGGGTTAGGGTTAGGGTTAGGGTTAGGGTTAGGGTTAGGGTTAGGGTTAGGGTTAGGGTTAGGGTTAGGGTTAGGGTTAGGGTTAGGGTTAGGGTTAGGGTTAGGGTTAGGGTTAGGGTTAGGGTTAGGGTTAGGGTTAGGGTTAGGGTTAGGGTTAGGGTTAGGGTTAGGGTTAGGGTTAGGGTTAGGGTTAGGGTTAGGGTTAGGGTTAGGGTTAGGGTTAGGGTTAGGGTTAGGGTTAGGGTTAGGGTTAGGGTTAGGGTTAGGGTTAGGGTTAGGGTTAGGGTTAGGGTTAGGGTTAGGGTTAGGGTTAGGGTTAGGGTTAGGGTTAGGGTTAGGGTTAGGGTTAGGGTTAGGGTTAGGGTTAGGGTTAGGGTTAGGGTTAGGGTTAGGGTTAGGGTTAGGGTTAGGGTTAGGGTTAGGGTTAGGGTTAGGGTTAGGGTTAGGGTTAGGGTTAGGGTTAGGGTTAGGGTTAGGGTTAGGGTTAGGGTTAGGGTTAGGGTTAGGGTTAGGGTTAGGGTTAGGGTTAGGGTTAGGGTTAGGGTTAGGGTTAGGGTTAGGGTTAGGGTTAGGGTTAGGGTTAGGGTTAGGGTTAGGGTTAGGGTTAGGGTTAGGGTTAGGGTTAGGGTTAGGGTTAGGGTTAGGGTTAGGGTTAGGGTTAGGGTTAGGGTTAGGGTTAGGGTTAGGGTTAGGGTTAGGGTTAGGGTTAGGGTTAGGGTTAGGGTTAGGGTTAGGGTTAGGGTTAGGGTTAGGGTTAGGGTTAGGGTTAGGGTTAGGGTTAGGGTTAGGGTTAGGGTTAGGGTTAGGGTTAGGGTTAGGGTTAGGGTTAGGGTTAGGGTTAGGGTTAGGGTTAGGGTTAGGGTTAGGGTTAGGGTTAGGGTTAGGGTTAGGGTTAGGGTTAGGGTTAGGGTTAGGGTTAGGGTTAGGGTTAGGGTTAGGGTTAGGGTTAGGGTTAGGGTTAGGGTTAGGGTTAGGGTTAGGGTTAGGGTTAGGGTTAGGGTTAGGGTTAGGGTTAGGGTTAGGGTTAGGGTTAGGGTTAGGGTTAGGGTTAGGGTTAGGGTTAGGGTTAGGGTTAGGGTTAGGGTTAGGGTTAGGGTTAGGGTTAGGGTTAGGGTTAGGGTTAGGGTTAGGGTTAGGGTTAGGGTTAGGGTTAGGGTTAGGGTTAGGGTTAGGGTTAGGGTTAGGGTTAGGGTTAGGGTTAGGGTTAGGGTTAGGGTTAGGGTTAGGGTTAGGGTTAGGGTTAGGGTTAGGGTTAGGGTTAGGGTTAGGGTTAGGGTTAGGGTTAGGGTTAGGGTTAGGGTTAGGGTTAGGGTTAGGGTTAGGGTTAGGGTTAGGGTTAGGGTTAGGGTTAGGGTTAGGGTTAGGGTTAGGGTTAGGGTTAGGGTTAGGGTTAGGGTTAGGGTTAGGGTTAGGGTTAGGGTTAGGGTTAGGGTTAGGGTTAGGGTTAGGGTTAGGGTTAGGGTTAGGGTTAGGGTTAGGGTTAGGGTTAGGGTTAGGGTTAGGGTTAGGGTTAGGGTTAGGGTTAGGGTTAGGGTTAGGGTTAGGGTTAGGGTTAGGGTTAGGGTTAGGGTTAGGGTTAGGGTTAGGGTTAGGGTTAGGGTTAGGGTTAGGGTTAGGGTTAGGGTTAGGGTTAGGGTTAGGGTTAGGGTTAGGGTTAGGGTTAGGGTTAGGGTTAGGGTTAGGGTTAGGGTTAGGGTTAGGGTTAGGGTTAGGGTTAGGGTTAGGGTTAGGGTTAGGGTTAGGGTTAGGGTTAGGGTTAGGGTTAGGGTTAGGGTTAGGGTTAGGGTTAGGGTTAGGGTTAGGGTTAGGGTTAGGGTTAGGGTTAGGGTTAGGGTTAGGGTTAGGGTTAGGGTTAGGGTTAGGGTTAGGGTTAGGGTTAGGGTTAGGGTTAGGGTTAGGGTTAGGGTTAGGGTTAGGGTTAGGGTTAGGGTTAGGGTTAGGGTTAGGGTTAGGGTTAGGGTTAGGGTTAGGGTTAGGGTTAGGGTTAGGGTTAGGGTTAGGGTTAGGGTTAGGGTTAGGGTTAGGGTTAGGGTTAGGGTTAGGGTTAGGGTTAGGGTTAGGGTTAGGGTTAGGGTTAGGGTTAGGGTTAGGGTTAGGGTTAGGGTTAGGGTTAGGGTTAGGGTTAGGGTTAGGGTTAGGGTTAGGGTTAGGGTTAGGGTTAGGGTTAGGGTTAGGGTTAGGGTTAGGGTTAGGGTTAGGGTTAGGGTTAGGGTTAGGGTTAGGGTTAGGGTTAGGGTTAGGGTTAGGGTTAGGGTTAGGGTTAGGGTTAGGGTTAGGGTTAGGGTTAGGGTTAGGGTTAGGGTTAGGGTTAGGGTTAGGGTTAGGGTTAGGGTTAGGGTTAGGGTTAGGGTTAGGGTTAGGGTTAGGGTTAGGGTTAGGGTTAGGGTTAGGGTTAGGGTTAGGGTTAGGGTTAGGGTTAGGGTTAGGGTTAGGGTTAGGGTTAGGGTTAGGGTTAGGGTTAGGGTTAGGGTTAGGGTTAGGGTTAGGGTTAGGGTTAGGGTTAGGGTTAGGGTTAGGGTTAGGGTTAGGGTTGAGGGTTAGGGTTAGGGTTAGGGTTAGGGTTAGGGTTAGGGTTAGGGTTAGGGTTAGGGTTAGGGTTAGGGTTAGGGTTAGGGTTAGGGTTAGGGTTAGGGTTAGGGTTAGGGTTAGGGTTAGGGTTAGGGTTAGGGTTAGGGTTAGGGTTAGGGTTAGGGTTAGGGTTAGGGTTAGGGTTAGGGTTAGGGTTAGGGTTAGGGTTAGGGTTAGGGTTAGGGTTAGGGTTAGGGTTAGGGTTAGGGTTAGGGTTAGGGTTAGGGTTAGGGTTAGGGTTAGGGTTAGGGTTAGGGTTAGGGTTAGGGTTAGGGTTAGGGTTAGGGTTAGGGTTAGGGTTAGGGTTAGGGTTAGGGTTAGGGTTAGGGTTAGGGTTAGGGTTAGGGTTAGGGTTAGGGTTAGGGTTAGGGTTAGGGTTAGGGTTAGGGTTAGGGTTAGGGTTAGGGTTAGGGTTAGGGTTAGGGTTAGGGTTAGGGTTAGGGTTAGGGTTAGGGTTAGGGTTAGGGTTAGGGTTAGGGTTAGGGTTAGGGTTAGGGTTAGGGTTAGGGTTAGGGTTAGGGTTAGGGTTAGGGTTAGGGTTAGGGTTAGGGTTAGGGTTAGGGTTAGGGTTAGGGTTAGGGTTAGGGTTAGGGTTAGGGTTAGGGTTAGGGTTAGGGTTAGGGTTAGGGTTAGGGTTAGGGTTAGGGTTAGGGTTAGGGTTAGGGTTAGGGTTAGGGTTAGGGTTAGGGTTAGGGTTAGGGTTAGGGTTAGGGTTAGGGTTAGGGTTAGGGTTAGGGTTAGGGTTAGGGTTAGGGTTAGGGTTAGGGTTAGGGTTAGGGTTAGGGTTAGGGTTAGGGTTAGGGTTAGGGTTAGGGTTAGGGTTAGGGTTAGGGTTAGGGTTAGGGTTAGGGTTAGGGTTAGGGTTAGGGTTAGGGTTAGGGTTAGGGTTAGGGTTAGGGTTAGGGTTAGGGTTAGGGTTAGGGTTAGGGTTAGGGTTAGGGTTAGGGTTAGGGTTAGGGTTAGGGTTAGGGTTAGGGTTAGGGTTAGGGTTAGGGTTAGGGTTAGGGTTAGGGTTAGGGTTAGGGTTAGGGTTAGGGTTAGGGTTAGGGTTAGGGTTAGGGTTAGGGTTAGGGTTAGGGTTAGGGTTAGGGTTAGGGTTAGGGTTAGGGTTAGGGTTAGGGTTAGGGTTAGGGTTAGGGTTAGGGTTAGGGTTAGGGTTAGGGTTAGGGTTAGGGTTAGGGTTAGGGTTAGGGTTAGGGTTAGGGTTAGGGTTAGGGTTAGGGTTAGGGTTAGGGTTAGGGTTAGGGTTAGGGTTAGGGTTAGGGTTAGGGTTAGGGTTAGGGTTAGGGTTAGGGTTAGGGTTAGGGTTAGGGTTAGGGTTAGGGTTAGGGTTAGGGTTAGGGTTAGGGTTAGGGTTAGGGTTAGGGTTAGGGTTAGGGTTAGGGTTAGGGTTAGGGTTAGGGTTAGGGTTAGGGTTAGGGTTAGGGTTAGGGTTAGGGTTAGGGTTAGGGTTAGGGTTAGGGTTAGGGTTAGGGTTAGGGTTAGGGTTAGGGTTAGGGTTAGGGTTAGGGTTAGGGTTAGGGTTAGGGTTAGGGTTAGGGTTAGGGTTAGGGTTAGGGTTAGGGTTAGGGTTAGGGTTAGGGTTAGGGTTAGGGTTAGGGTTAGGGTTAGGGTTAGGGTTAGGGTTAGGGTTAGGGTTAGGGTTAGGGTTAGGGTTAGGGTTAGGGTTAGGGTTAGGGTTAGGGTTAGGGTTAGGGTTAGGGTTAGGGTTAGGGTTAGGGTTAGGGTTAGGGTTAGGGTTAGGGTTAGGGTTAGGGTTAGGGTTAGGGTTAGGGTTAGGGTTAGGGTTAGGGTTAGGGTTAGGGTTAGGGTTAGGGTTAGGGTTAGGGTTAGGGTTAGGGTTAGGGTTAGGGTTAGGGTTAGGGTTAGGGTTAGGGTTAGGGTTAGGGTTAGGGTTAGGGTTAGGGTTAGGGTTAGGGTTAGGGTTAGGGTTAGGGTTAGGGTTAGGGTTAGGGTTAGGGTTAGGGTTAGGGTTAGGGTTAGGGTTAGGGTTAGGGTTAGGGTTAGGGTTAGGGTTAGGGTTAGGGTTAGGGTTAGGGTTAGGGTTAGGGTTAGGGTTAGGGTTAGGGTTAGGGTTAGGGTTAGGGTTAGGGTTAGGGTTAGGGTTAGGGTTAGGGTTAGGGTTAGGGTTAGGGTTAGGGTTAGGGTTAGGGTTAGGGTTAGGGTTAGGGTTAGGGTTAGGGTTAGGGTTAGGGTTAGGGTTAGGGTTAGGGTTAGGGTTAGGGTTAGGGTTAGGGTTAGGGTTAGGGTTAGGGTTAGGGTTAGGGTTAGGGTTAGGGTTAGGGTTAGGGTTAGGGTTAGGGTTAGGGTTAGGGTTAGGGTTAGGGTTAGGGTTAGGGTTAGGGTTAGGGTTAGGGTTAGGGTTAGGGTTAGGGTTAGGGTTAGGGTTAGGGTTAGGGTTAGGGTTAGGGTTAGGGTTAGGGTTAGGGTTAGGGTTAGGGTTAGGGTTAGGGTTAGGGTTAGGGTTAGGGTTAGGGTTAGGGTTAGGGTTAGGGTTAGGGTTAGGGTTAGGGTTAGGGTTAGGGTTAGGGTTAGGGTTAGGGTTAGGGTTAGGGTTAGGGTTAGGGTTAGGGTTAGGGTTAGGGTTAGGGTTAGGGTTAGGGTTAGGGTTAGGGTTAGGGTTAGGGTTAGGGTTAGGGTTAGGGTTAGGGTTAGGGTTAGGGTTAGGGTTAGGGTTAGGGTTAGGGTTAGGGTTAGGGTTAGGGTTAGGGTTAGGGTTAGGGTTAGGGTTAGGGTTAGGGTTAGGGTTAGGGTTAGGGTTAGGGTTAGGGTTAGGGTTAGGGTTAGGGTTAGGGTTAGGGTTAGGGTTAGGGTTAGGGTTAGGGTTAGGGTTAGGGTTAGGGTTAGGGTTAGGGTTAGGGTTAGGGTTAGGGTTAGGGTTAGGGTTAGGGTTAGGGTTAGGGTTAGGGTTAGGGTTAGGGTTAGGGTTAGGGTTAGGGTTAGGGTTAGGGTTAGGGTTAGGGTTAGGGTTAGGGTTAGGGTTAGGGTTAGGGTTAGGGTTAGGGTTAGGGTTAGGGTTAGGGTTAGGGTTAGGGTTAGGGTTAGGGTTAGGGTTAGGGTTAGGGTTAGGGTTAGGGTTAGGGTTAGGGTTAGGGTTAGGGTTAGGGTTAGGGTTAGGGTTAGGGTTAGGGTTAGGGTTAGGGTTAGGGTTAGGGTTAGGGTTAGGGTTAGGGTTAGGGTTAGGGTTAGGGTTAGGGTTAGGGTTAGGGTTAGGGTTAGGGTTAGGGTTAGGGTTAGGGTTAGGGTTAGGGTTAGGGTTAGGGTTAGGGTTAGGGTTAGGGTTAGGGTTAGGGTTAGGGTTAGGGTTAGGGTTAGGGTTAGGGTTAGGGTTAGGGTTAGGGTTAGGGTTAGGGTTAGGGTTAGGGTTAGGGTTAGGGTTAGGGTTAGGGTTAGGGTTAGGGTTAGGGTTAGGGTTAGGGTTAGGGTTAGGGTTAGGGTTAGGGTTAGGGTTAGGGTTAGGGTTAGGGTTAGGGTTAGGGTTAGGGTTAGGGTTAGGGTTAGGGTTAGGGTTAGGGTTAGGGTTAGGGTTAGGGTTAGGGTTAGGGTTAGGGTTAGGGTTAGGGTTAGGGTTAGGGTTAGGGTTAGGGTTAGGGTTAGGGTTAGGGTTAGGGTTAGGGTTAGGGTTAGGGTTAGGGTTAGGGTTAGGGTTAGGGTTAGGGTTAGGGTTAGGGTTAGGGTTAGGGTTAGGGTTAGGGTTAGGGTTAGGGTTAGGGTTAGGGTTAGGGTTAGGGTTAGGGTTAGGGTTAGGGTTAGGGTTAGGGTTAGGGTTAGGGTTAGGGTTAGGGTTAGGGTTAGGGTTAGGGTTAGGGTTAGGGTTAGGGTTAGGGTTAGGGTTAGGGTTAGGGTTAGGGTTAGGGTTAGGGTTAGGGTTAGGGTTAGGGTTAGGGTTAGGGTTAGGGTTAGGGTTAGGGTTAGGGTTAGGGTTAGGGTTAGGGTTAGGGTTAGGGTTAGGGTTAGGGTTAGGGTTAGGGTTAGGGTTAGGGTTAGGGTTAGGGTTAGGGTTAGGGTTAGGGTTAGGGTTAGGGTTAGGGTTAGGGTTAGGGTTAGGGTTAGGGTTAGGGTTAGGGTTAGGGTTAGGGTTAGGGTTAGGGTTAGGGTTAGGGTTAGGGTTAGGGTTAGGGTTAGGGTTAGGGTTAGGGTTAGGGTTAGGGTTAGGGTTAGGGTTAGGGTTAGGGTTAGGGTTAGGGTTAGGGTTAGGGTTAGGGTTAGGGTTAGGGTTAGGGTTAGGGTTAGGGTTAGGGTTAGGGTTAGGGTTAGGGTTAGGGTTAGGGTTAGGGTTAGGGTTAGGGTTAGGGTTAGGGTTAGGGTTAGGGTTAGGGTTAGGGTTAGGGTTAGGGTTAGGGTTAGGGTTAGGGTTAGGGTTAGGGTTAGGGTTAGGGTTAGGGTTAGGGTTAGGGTTAGGGTTAGGGTTAGGGTTAGGGTTAGGGTTAGGGTTAGGGTTAGGGTTAGGGTTAGGGTTAGGGTTAGGGTTAGGGTTAGGGTTAGGGTTAGGGTTAGGGTTAGGGTTAGGGTTAGGGTTAGGGTTAGGGTTAGGGTTAGGGTTAGGGTTAGGGTTAGGGTTAGGGTTAGGGTTAGGGTTAGGGTTAGGGTTAGGGTTAGGGTTAGGGTTAGGGTTAGGGTTAGGGTTAGGGTTAGGGTTAGGGTTAGGGTTAGGGTTAGGGTTAGGGTTAGGGTTAGGGTTAGGGTTAGGGTTAGGGTTAGGGTTAGGGTTAGGGTTAGGGTTAGGGTTAGGGTTAGGGTTAGGGTTAGGGTTAGGGTTAGGGTTAGGGTTAGGGTTAGGGTTAGGGTTAGGGTTAGGGTTAGGGTTAGGGTTAGGGTTAGGGTTAGGGTTAGGGTTAGGGTTAGGGTTAGGGTTAGGGTTAGGGTTAGGGTTAGGGTTAGGGTTAGGGTTAGGGTTAGGGTTAGTAGGGTTAGGGTTAGGGTTAGGGTTAGGGTTAGGGTTAGGGTTAGGGTTAGGGTTAGGGTTAGGGTTAGGGTTAGGTTAGGGTTAGGGTTAGGGTTAGGGTTAGGGTTAGGGTTAGGGTTAGGGTTAGGGTTAGGGTTAGGGTTAGGGTTAGGGTTAGGGTTAGGGTTAGGGTTAGGGTTAGGGTTAGGGTTAGGGTTAGGGTTAGGGTTAGTTAGGGTTAGGGTTAGGGTTAGGGTTAGGGTTAGGGTTAGGGTTAGGGTTAGGGTTAGGGTTAGGGTTAGGGTTAGGGTTAGGGTTAGGGTTAGGGTTAGGGTTAGGGTTAGGGTTAGGGTTAGGGTTAGGGTTAGGGTTAGGGTTAGGGTTAGGGTTAGGGTTAGGGTTAGGGTTAGGGTTAGGGTTAGGGTTAGGGTTAGGGTTAGGGTTAGGGTTAGGGTTAGGGTTAGGGTTAGGGTTAGGGTTAGGGTTAGGGTTAGGGTTAGGGTTAGGGTTAGGGTTAGGGTTAGGGTTAGGGTTAGGGTTAGGGTTAGGGTTAGGGTTAGGGTTAGGGTTAGGGTTAGGGTTAGGGTTAGGGTTAGGGTTAGGGTTAGGGTTAGGGTTAGGGTTAGGGTTAGGGTTAGGGTTAGGGTTAGGGTTAGGGTTAGGGTTAGGGTTAGGGTTAGGGTTAGGGTTAGGGTTAGGGTTAGGGTTAGGGTTAGGGTTAGGGTTAGGGTTAGGGTTAGGGTTAGGGTTAGGGTTAGGGTTAGGGTTAGGGTTAGGGTTAGGGTTAGGGTTAGGGTTAGGGTTAGGGTTAGGGTTAGGGTTAGGGTTAGGGTTAGGGTTAGGGTTAGGGTTAGGGTTAGGGTTAGGGTTAGGGTTAGGGTTAGGGTTAGGGTTAGGGTTAGGGTTAGGGTTAGGGTTAGGGTTAGGGTTAGGGTTAGGGTTAGGGTTAGGGTTAGGGTTAGGGTTAGGGTTAGGGTTAGGGTTAGGGTTAGGGTTAGGGTTAGGGTTAGGGTTAGGGTTAGGGTTAGGGTTAGGGTTAGGGTTAGGGTTAGGGTTAGGGTTAGGGTTAGGGTTAGGGTTAGGGTTAGGGTTAGGGTTAGGGTTAGGGTTAGGGTTAGGGTTAGGGTTAGGGTTAGGGTTAGGGTTAGGGTTAGGGTTAGGGTTAGGGTTAGGGTTAGGGTTAGGGTTAGGGTTAGGGTTAGGGTTAGGGTTAGGGTTAGGGTTAGGGTTAGGGTTAGGGTTAGGGTTAGGGTTAGGGTTAGGGTTAGGGTTAGGGTTAGGGTTAGGGTTAGGGTTAGGGTTAGGGTTAGGGTTAGGGTTAGGGTTAGGGTTAGGGTTAGGGTTAGGGTTAGGGTTAGGGTTAGGGTTAGGGTTAGGGTTAGGGTTAGGGTTAGGGTTAGGGTTAGGGTTAGGGTTAGGGTTAGGGTTAGGGTTAGGGTTAGGGTTAGGGTTAGGGTTAGGGTTAGGGTTAGGGTTAGGGTTAGGGTTAGGGTTAGGGTTAGGGTTAGGGTTAGGGTTAGGGTTAGGGTTAGGGTTAGGGTTAGGGTTAGGGTTAGGGTTAGGGTTAGGGTTAGGGTTAGGGTTAGGGTTAGGGTTAGGGTTAGGGTTAGGGTTAGGGTTAGGGTTAGGGTTAGGGTTAGGGTTAGGGTTAGGGTTAGGGTTAGGGTTAGGGTTAGGGTTAGGGTTAGGGTTAGGGTTAGGGTTAGGGTTAGGGTTAGGGTTAGGGTTAGGGTTAGGGTTAGGGTTAGGGTTAGGGTTAGGGTTAGGGTTAGGGTTAGGGTTAGGGTTAGGGTTAGGGTTAGGGTTAGGGTTAGGGTTAGGGTTAGGGTTAGGGTTAGGGTTAGGGTTAGGGTTAGGGTTAGGGTTAGGGTTAGGGTTAGGGTTAGGGTTAGGGTTAGGGTTAGGGTTAGGGTTAGGGTTAGGGTTAGGGTTAGGGTTAGGGTTAGGGTTAGGGTTAGGGTTAGGGTTAGGGTTAGGGTTAGGGTTAGGGTTAGGGTTAGGGTTAGGGTTAGGGTTAGGGTTAGGGTTAGGGTTAGGGTTAGGGTTAGGGTTAGGGTTAGGGTTAGGGTTAGGGTTAGGGTTAGGGTTAGGGTTAGGGTTAGGGTTAGGGTTAGGGTTAGGGTTAGGGTTAGGGTTAGGGTTAGGGTTAGGGTTAGGGTTAGGGTTAGGGTTAGGGTTAGGGTTAGGGTTAGGGTTAGGGTTAGGGTTAGGGTTAGGGTTAGGGTTAGGGTTAGGGTTAGGGTTAGGGTTAGGGTTAGGGTTAGGGTTAGGGTTAGGGTTAGGGTTAGGGTTAGGGTTAGGGTTAGGGTTAGGGTTAGGGTTAGGGTTAGGGTTAGGGTTAGGGTTAGGGTTAGGGTTAGGGTTAGGGTTAGGGTTAGGGTTAGGGTTAGGGTTAGGGTTAGGGTTAGGGTTAGGGTTAGGGTTAGGGTTAGGGTTAGGGTTAGGGTTAGGGTTAGGGTTAGGGTTAGGGTTAGGGTTAGGGTTAGGGTTAGGGTTAGGGTTAGGGTTAGGGTTAGGGTTAGGGTTAGGGTTAGGGTTAGGGTTAGGGTTAGGGTTAGGGTTAGGGTTAGGGTTAGGGTTAGGGTTAGGGTTAGGGTTAGGGTTAGGGTTAGGGTTAGGGTTAGGGTTAGGGTTAGGGTTAGGGTTAGGGTTAGGGTTAGGGTTAGGGTTAGGGTTAGGGTTAGGGTTAGGGTTAGGGTTAGGGTTAGGGTTAGGGTTAGGGTTAGGGTTAGGGTTAGGGTTAGGGTTAGGGTTAGGGTTAGGGTTAGGGTTAGGGTTAGGGTTAGGGTTAGGGTTAGGGTTAGGGTTAGGGTTAGGGTTAGGGTTAGGGTTAGGGTTAGGGTTAGGGTTAGGGTTAGGGTTAGGGTTAGGGTTAGGGTTAGGGTTAGGGTTAGGGTTAGGGTTAGGGTTAGGGTTAGGGTTAGGGTTAGGGTTAGGGTTAGGGTTAGGGTTAGGGTTAGGGTTAGGGTTAGGGTTAGGGTTAGGGTTAGGGTTAGGGTTAGGGTTAGGGTTAGGGTTAGGGTTAGGGTTAGGGTTAGGGTTAGGGTTAGGGTTAGGGTTAGGGTTAGGGTTAGGGTTAGGGTTAGGGTTAGGGTTAGGGTTAGGGTTAGGGTTAGGGTTAGGGTTAGGGTTAGGGTTAGGGTTAGGGTTAGGGTTAGGGTTAGGGTTAGGGTTAGGGTTAGGGTTAGGGTTAGGGTTAGGGTTAGGGTTAGGGTTAGGGTTAGGGTTAGGGTTAGGGTTAGGGTTAGGGTTAGGGTTAGGGTTAGGGTTAGGGTTGGGTTAGGGTTAGGGTTAGGGTTAGGGTTAGGGTTAGGGTTAGGGTTAGGGTTAGGGTTAGGGTTAGGGTTAGGGTTAGGGTTAGGGTTGGGTTAGGGTTAGGGTTAGGGTTAGGGTTAGGGTTAGGGTTAGGGTTAGGGTTAGGGTTAGGGTTAGGGTTAGGGTTAGGGTTAGGGTTAGGGTTAGGGTTAGGGTTAGGGTTAGGGTTAGGGTTAGGGTTAGGGTTAGGGTTAGGGTTAGGGTTAGGGTTAGGGTTAGGGTTAGGGTTAGGGTTAGGGTTAGGGTTAGGGTTAGGGTTAGGGTTAGGGTTAGGGTTAGGGTTAGGGTTAGGGTTAGGGTTAGGGTTAGGGTTAGGGTTAGGGTTAGGGTTAGGGTTAGGGTTAGGGTTAGGGTTAGGGTTAGGGTTAGGGTTAGGGTTAGGGTTAGGGTTAGGGTTAGGGTTAGGGTTAGGGTTAGGGTTAGGGTTAGGGTTAGGGTTAGGGTTAGGGTTAGGGTTAGGGTTAGGGTTAGGGTTAGGGTTAGGGTTAGGGTTAGGGTTAGGGTTAGGGTTAGGGTTAGGGTTAGGGTTAGGGTTAGGGTTAGGGTTAGGGTTAGGGTTAGGGTTAGGGTTAGGGTTAGGGTTAGGGTTAGGGTTAGGGTTAGGGTTAGGGTTAGGGTTAGGGTTAGGGTTAGGGTTAGGGTTAGGGTTAGGGTTAGGGTTAGGGTTAGGGTTAGGGTTAGGGTTAGGGTTAGGGTTAGGGTTAGGGTTAGGGTTAGGGTTAGGGTTAGGGTTAGGGTTAGGGTTAGGGTTAGGGTTAGGGTTAGGGTTAGGGTTAGGGTTAGGGTTAGGGTTAGGGTTAGGGTTAGGGTTAGGGTTAGGGTTAGGGTTAGGGTTAGGGTTAGGGTTAGGGTTAGGGTTAGGGTTAGGGTTAGGGTTAGGGTTAGGGTTAGGGTTAGGGTTAGGGTTAGGGTTAGGGTTAGGGTTAGGGTTAGGGTTAGGGTTAGGGTTAGGGTTAGGGTTAGGGTTAGGGTTAGGGTTAGGGTTAGGGTTAGGGTTAGGGTTAGGGTTAGGGTTAGGGTTAGGGTTAGGGTTAGGGTTAGGGTTAGGGTTAGGGTTAGGGTTAGGGTTAGGGTTAGGGTTAGGGTTAGGGTTAGGGTTAGGGTTAGGGTTAGGGTTAGGGTTAGGGTTAGGGTTAGGGTTAGGGTTAGGGTTAGGGTTAGGGTTAGGGTTAGGGTTAGGGTTAGGGTTAGGGTTAGGGTTAGGGTTAGGGTTAGGGTTAGGGTTAGGGTTAGGGTTAGGGTTAGGGTTAGGGTTAGGGTTAGGGTTAGGGTTAGGGTTAGGGTTAGGGTTAGGGTTAGGGTTAGGGTTAGGGTTAGGGTTAGGGTTAGGGTTAGGGTTAGGGTTAGGGTTAGGGTTAGGGTTAGGGTTAGGGTTAGGGTTAGGGTTAGGGTTAGGGTTAGGGTTAGGGTTAGGGTTAGGGTTAGGGTTAGGGTTAGGGTTAGGGTTAGGGTTAGGGTTAGGGTTAGGGTTAGGGTTAGGGTTAGGGTTAGGGTTAGGGTTAGGGTTAGGGTTAGGGTTAGGGTTAGGGTTAGGGTTAGGGTTAGGGTTAGGGTTAGGGTTAGGGTTAGGGTTAGGGTTAGGGTTAGGGTTAGGGTTAGGGTTAGGGTTAGGGTTAGGGTTAGGGTTAGGGTTAGGGTTAGGGTTAGGGTTA
>NW_027455692.1:0-32241 GCF_040206685.1 Ascaphus truei
TGACACCATGCTGTGGATGTCACGTGGTCGGTGACACCATGCTGTGGAGCTCACGTGGTCGGTGACACCATGCTGTGGAGCTCACGTGGTCGGTGACACCATGCTGTGGATGTCACGTGGTCGGTGACACCATGCTGTGGTGTCACGTGGTCAGTGACACCATGCTGTGGATGTCACGTGGTCTGTCACTGTGCTGTGGAGCTCACGTGGTCGGTGACACCATGCTGTGGATGTCACGTGGTCGGTGACACCATGCTGTGGAGCTCACGTGGTCGGTGACACCAATGCTTGGAGCTCACGTGGTCGGTGACACCATGCTGTGGACCTCACGTGGTCGGTGACACCATGCTGTGGAGCTCACGTGGTCGGTGACACCATGCTGTGGATGTCACGTGGTCGGTGACACCATGCTGTGGATGTCACGTGGTCTGTCACTGTGCTGTGGAGCTCACGTGGTCGGTGACTCCATGCTGTGGAGCTCACGTTGTCGGTGACACCATGCTGTGGAGCTCACGTGGTCGGTGACACCATGCTGTGGCGCTCACGTGGTCGGTGACTCCATGCTGTGGAGCACATGTGGTCGGTGACTCCATGCTGTGAGCTAGCTACACGTGGTCGGTGACACCATGCTGTGGCGCTCACGTGGTCTGTCACTGTGCTGTGGAGCTCACGTGGTCGGTGACTCCATGCTGTGGAGCACATGTGGTCGGTGACTCCATGCTGTGGAGCTCACGTGGTCGGTGACACCATGCTGTGGCGCTCACGTGGTCGGTGACACCATGCTGTGGAGCTCACGTGGTCGGTGACACCATGCTGTGGCGCTCACGTGGTCGGTGACACCATGCTGTGGTGTCACGTGGTCGGTGACACCATGCTGTGGATGTCACGTGGTCTGTCACTGTGCTGTGGAGCTCACGTGGTCGGTGACACCATGCTGTGGATGTCACGTGGTCGGTGACACCATGCTGTGGAGCTCACGTGGTCGGTGACACCATGCTGTGGAGCTCACGTGGTCGGTGACACCATGCTGTGGAGCTCACGTGGTCGGTGACACCATGCTGTGGTGCTCACGGGGTCGGTGACACCATGCTGTGGATCTCACGTGGTCGGTGACACCATGCTGTGGAGCTCACGTGGTCGGTGACACCATGCTGTGGATGTCACGTGGTCGGTGACACCATGCTGTGGTGTCACGTGGTCAGTGACACCATGCTGTGGATGTCACGTGGTCTGTCACTGTGCTGTGGAGCTCACGTGGTCGGTGACTCCATGCTGTGGAGCTCACGTTGTCGGTGACACCATGCTGTGGAGCTCACGTGGTCGGTGACACCATGCTGTGGAGCTCACGTGGTCGGTGACACCATGCTGTGGAGCTCACGTGGTCGGTGACACCATGCTGTGGTGCTCACGGGGTCGGTGACACCATGCTGTGGATCTCACGTGGTCGGTGACACCATGCTGTGGAGCTCACGTGGTCGGTGACACCATGCTGTGGATGTCACGTGGTCGGTGACACCATGCTGTGGTGTCACGTGGTCAGTGACACCATGCTGTGGATGTCACGTGGTCTGTCACTGTGCTGTGGAGCTCACGTGGTCGGTGACTCCATGCTGTGGAGCTCACGTTGTCGGTGACACCATGCTGTGACGCTCACGTGGTCGGTGACACCATGCTGTGGAGCTCACGTGGTCGGTGACACCATGCTGTGGAGCTCACGTGGTCGGTGACACCATGCTGTGGATGTCACGTGGTCGGTGACACCATGCTGTGGTGTCACGTGGTCAGTGACACCATGCTGTGGATGTCACGTGGTCTGTCACTGTGCTGTGGAGCTCACGTGGTCGGTGACTCCATGCTGTGGAGCTCACGTTGTCGGTGACACCATGCTGTGACGCTCACGTGGTCGGTGACACCATGCTGTGGAGCTCACGTGGTCGGTGACACCATGCTGTGGAGCTCACGTGGTCGGTAACACCATGCTGTGGAGCTCATGTGGTCGGTGAAACCATGCTGTGGAGCTCACGTGGTCGGTGACACCATGCTGTGGAGCTCACGTGGTCGGTAACACCATGCTGTGGAACTCACGTGGTCGGTGACTCCATGCTGTGTAGCTCACGTGGTCGGTGACACCATGCTGTGGCGCTCACGTGGTCGGTGACACCATGCTGTGGAGCTCACGTGGTCGGTGACACCATGCTGTGGAGCTCACGTGGTCGGTGACACCATGCTGTGGAGCTCACGTGGTCGGTGACACCATGCTGTGGCGCTCACGTGGTCGGTGACACCATGCTGTGGCGCTCACGTGGTCGGTGACACCATGCTGTGGTGTCACGTGGTCGGTGACACCATGCTGTGGCGCTCACGTGGTCGGTGACACCATGCTGTGGCGCTCACGTGGTCGGTGACACCATGCTGTGGAGCTCACGTGCTCGGTGACACCACGCTGTCTCGCTCACGTTGCCCCCCCCCCCCCCCCCAGGCTGCGTGACTTCCTGGACCAGCCCACCATGGCGTTTGTGCGGCTGCAGGAGGCGGTGGAGTTGGACTCCGTGCTGGAGGTTCCCATCCCCGTGCGCTTCCTGTTTGTGCTGCTCGGACCAGTCACGTCCAACATGGACTACCACGAGATCGGGAGGTCCATATCCACGCTCATGTCTGACAAGGTGAGGCCCCTCCCCCTGCTGCACGGTCCGCCTCCGGACATAGGCTCCTCCTCTTTCCCTCCTCCTTTCTTTCTCTCCTTCCTCTCTCTATCCACTCTCTCCCTCCTCCTTTCTCCTCTCTCTCCGCTTCTCCTTTCTCTCTCCCTCTTCTCCTCGTCCTCCCTGTCTCCACTCTCTCCCTCCCCTTCTCCCCACTATCCCTCTCTGTCCTCCTCCTTTCTCCTGCCCCCATCTCCTTTCTCTCTCTCCCTCCTCTCCCACTGTCCCTCTCTCCCCGCTCCTTCTCCCCCTTCCCTCTCTCCCAATCTCCTTCTCCCACCAATCCCTCTCTCCCCTCCTTCTCCCCCCTGTCCTTCTCTCCCCACCCCCTTCAACCCCTTCCCCTCTCTCCCCATCTCCTCCCCCCCTGCCAATTCCTCTGTCCCCCTCCTTCACCCCTCCATCCCTCTCCCTCCTTCTCTCCCGTCCCCTTCTCTCCCCGTCCCCTTCTCTCCCGTCCCCTTCTCTCCCGTCCCCCTTTCTCTCCGTCTCATTTTCTCTCCGTCCCTCTCCCCCATATCCTTCTCCTCCGCCCATCCCTCTCTCTCTCCCTCCTTCTCCCCCCTGTTCTTCTCTCTGTCCCTCTCTCCCCCCTCCTTCTCTCCCTCCTTCTCCCCTTCCCTCTCTCCCAATCTCCTTCTCCACCAATCCCTCTCTCCCCCTCCTTCTCCCTCCTTCTCTCCCTGTCCCCTTCTCCCCCCTCCTTCTCCCCCCGTCCCCTTCTCCCCCGTCCCCTTCCCCTCCCTCTTCCCCCCCATCCCCTTCCCCTCCCTCTTCCCCCCCCGTCCCCTTCCCCTCCCTCTTCCCCCCCCGTCTCCTTCCCCTCCCTCTTCCCCATCTCATTCTCCCCCGCCCATCCCTCTCTCTTCCCCTCCTTCTCCTCCTGTCATTCTCTCCATCCCTCTCCCCCCATCTCCTTCTCCCCGCCAATCCCTCTCTCCCCCCCATCCCTTTCTCCCTCCTTCCCCTCGTCTCCTCGCCCCCCTTCCCCTTTTCTCCCCATCCCCTTTTCCCCTGTCCCCTCGTCCCCCGTCCCTCTCTCCCCATCTCCTTCTCCCCCACCCATCCCTCTTTCTCCCCCTCCTTCTCGCCCCGTTCCTCTCTCCCCCGTCCCTCTCTTCCCATCCCCTTCTCCCCCGCCCATCCCTCTCTCTCCCCCTCCTTCTCGCCCCGTTCCTCTCTCCCCGTCCCTCTCTTCCCATCCCCTTCTCTCCCCATCCCCTTCCATCTCTCTCTCCCTATCCCCCGCCCCTCTCTCCCCATCCCCTTCTCCCCCATCCCTCTCTCTCCCCCTCCTTCTCGCCCCGTTCCTCTCTCCCCCGTCCCTCTCTTCCCATCCCCTTCTCTCCCCATCCCCTTCCATCTCTCTCTCCCTATCCCCCGCCCCTCTCTCCCCATCCCCTTCCATCTCTCTCTCCCTATCCCTCGCCCCTCCCTCCCCATCCCCTTCTAGCCCATCCCTCTCTCTCCCCCTCCTTCTCGCCCCGTTCCTCTCTCCCCCGTCCCTCTCTTCCCATCCCCTTCTCTCCCCATCCCCTTCCATCTCTCTCTCCCTATCCCCGTCCCTCTCCACATCTCCTTCTCCCCGCCCATCCCCCTCTCCCCATCCCCTTCTCCCGCCAATCCCTCTCTCCCCCTCCTTCTCCCTCCTTCTCTCCCTGTCCCCTTCTCTCCCTGTCCCCTTCTCCCCCGTCCCCTTCTCCCCCCGTCCCCTTCTCCCCGCGTCCCCTTCCCCTCCCTCTTCCCCATCTCATTCTCCCCCGCCCATCCCTCTCTCTTCCCCTCCTTCTCCCCCTGTCCTTCTCTCCGCCCCTCTCTCCCCCCATCTCCTTCTCACCCATTCATCCCTCTCTCTCCCCCGTCCCTCTCTCTCCATCCCCTTCATCCCCCGTCCCTCTCACCCCATCTCCTTCTCCCCGCCAATCCCTCTCTCCCCCCGTCCCTTTCTCCCTCCTTCTCCCCTGTCCCCTCGCCCCCCGTCCCTCTCTCCCCATCTCCTTCTCCCCCGCCCATCCCTCTCTCTCCCCCTCCTTCTCGCCCCGTTCCTCTCTCCCCCGTCCCTCTCCCCATATCCTTCTCCCCCGCCCATCCCTCTCTCTCCCCCTCCTTCTTGCCCCGTTCCTCTCTCCCCCGTCCCTCTCTCCCCATCCCCTTCTCTCCCCATCCCCTTCTCACCCCCGTCCATCTCTCTCTCCCTATCCCCCGCCCCTCTCTCCTCATCCCCTTCTCCCCTGCCCATCTCTCTCTCCCCCGTCCCTCTCTCTCCCCGTCCCTCTCTCCCCATCCCTTCTCTCCCCATCCCCTTCTCTCCCCATTCCCTTCTCTCCCCGTCCATCTCTCTCCCTATCCCCCGCCCCTCTCTCCACATCCCCTTCTCCCCTGCCCATCCCTCTCTCCCCCGTCCCTCTCTCTCCCCCGTCCCTCTCTCTCCCCCGTCCCTCTCCCCGTCCCTCTCTCTCCCCGTCCCACTCTCTCCCCGTCCCACTCTCTCCCCCGTCCCACTCTCTCCCCGTCCCACTCTCTCCCCCGTCCCACTCTCTCCCCCGTCCCACTCTCTCCCCCGTCCCACTCTCTCCCCCGTCCCTCTCTCTCCCCCGTCCCTCTCTCTCCCCCGTCCCTCTCTCTCCCCGTCCCTCTCTCCCCATCCCTTCTCTCCCCATCCCCTTCTCTCCCCATTCCCTTCTCTCCCCGTCCATCTCTCTCCCTATCCCCCGCCCCTCTCTCCACATCCCCTTCTCCCCTGCCCATCCCTCTCTCCCCCGTCCCTCTCTCTCCCCCGTCCCTCTCTCTCCCCCGTCCCTCTCCCCGTCCCTCTCTCTCCCCGTCCCACTCTCTCCCCGTCCCACTCTCTCCCCCGTCCCACTCTCTCCCCGTCCCACTCTCTCCCCCGTCCCACTCTCTCCCCCGTCCCACTCTCTCCCCCGTCCCACTCTCTCCCCCGTCCCTCTCTCTCCCCCGTCCCTCTCTCTCCCCCGTCCCTCTCTCTCCCCCGTCCCTCTCTCTCCCCCGTCCCTCTCTCTCCCCGTCCCTCTCTCTCCCCCGTCTCTCTCTGTCCCTCTCCCCCCATCTCCTCCTCCCCTGCCCATCCCTCTCTCAGTGCTCTTCTCCCCCTGTCTCACCCCGTGTCTCCCCTCTCTCACCCCCTGTCTCCCCGTCTCACCCCATGT
This sequence comes from Ascaphus truei, assembly GCF_040206685.1. Taxonomy (NCBI): domain Eukaryota; kingdom Metazoa; phylum Chordata; class Amphibia; order Anura; family Ascaphidae; genus Ascaphus; species Ascaphus truei. The sequence goes on from NW_027455692.1 coordinate 5,870, forward strand.
CTCCCTGTGTCTCACCCCGTGTCTCCCCCCCCTGTCTCACCCCGTGTCTCCCCCCGTCTCCCCCTGTCTCACCCCGTGTCTCCCCCTGTCTCACCCCGTCTCCCTCTGTCTCTCCCCCCATGTCTCACCCCGTGTCTCACCCCCTGTCTCACCCCGTGTCTCCCCCCCTGTCTCACCCCCTGTCTCACCCCGTGTCTCCCCCCCGTGTCTCCCCTCCCTCAGCCCTTCCACGAGGCGGCGTACCTGGCTGACGATCGTCAGGACCTGCTGAGCGCTATTAATGAGTTCCTGGATTGCAGCGTGGTACTGCCACCCTCCGAGGTGCAGGGGGAGGAGCTTCTGCGCTCCGTGGCTCTATTCCAGAGGGAGATGCTGAAGAGACGCCACGGGCAGGAGAGGAGAGGCCACGAGGAGCCCAGCTCCCCCCAGGATAAGAGTGAGATGTCTCTCCCCACCACGTCTGTGCTGTCTCTCCCCGCCACGTCTGTGCTGTCTCTCCCCTCCCTGTCTGTGCTGTCTCTCCCCGCCACGTCTGTGCTGTCTCTCCCTGCCACGTCTGTGCTGTCTCTCCCCTCCCTGTCTGTGCTGTCTCTCCCCGCCACGTCTGGGCTGTCTCTCCCCTCCCTGTCTGTGCTGTCATTCCCCGCCACGTCTGGGCTGTCTCCCCTCCCTGTCTGTGCTGTCTCTCTCTCACACCCTGTCTGTACTGTCTCTCTCTCACACCCTGTCTGTACTGTCTCTCTCTCACACCCTGTCTGTGCTGTCTCTCTCTCCCCTCCCTGTCTGTGCTGTCTCTCTCTCACACCCTGTCTGTGCTGTCTCTCTCTCTCACACCCTGTCTGTGCTGTCTCTCTCTCACACCCTGTCTGTGCTGTCTCTCTCTCCCCTCCCTGTCTGTGCTGTTCTCTCTCACACCCTGTCTGTGCTGTCTCACTCTCCCCTCCCTGTCTGCGCTGTCTCTCTCTCACACCCTTTCTGTACTGTCTCTCTCTCACACCCTGTATATGCTGTCTCTCTCTCCCCTCCCTGTCTGTGCTGTCTCTCTCTCACACCCTGTCTGTGCTGTCTCTCTCTCACACCCTGTCTGTGCTGTCTCTCTCTCTCTCACACCCTGTCTATGCTGTCTCTCTCTCCCCTCCCTGTCTGTGCTGTCTCTCTCTCACACCCTGTCTGTGCTGTCTCTCTCTCCCCTCCCTGTCTGTGCTGTCTCTCTCTCCCCTCCCTGTCTGTGCTGTCTCTCTCACACCCTGTCTGTGCTGTCTCTCTCTCTCTCACACCCTGTCTGTGCTGTCTCTCTCTCACACCCTGTCTGTGCTGTCTCTCTCTCTCTCACACCCTGTCTGTGCTGTCTCTCTCTCTCACACCCTGTCTGTGCTGTCTCTCTCTCACACCCTGTCTGTGCTGTCTCTCTCTCACACCCTGTCTGTGCTGTCTCTCTCTCTCTCACACCATGTCTGTGCTGTCTCTCTCTCTCACACCCTGTCTGTGCTGTCTCTCTCTCACACCCTGTCTGTGCTGTCTCTCTCTCACACCCTGTCTGTGCTGTCTCTCCCTCTCTCACACACTCTCTCTCAACCCTTTCTCTAACCCAAACACTCTCTCTCGAACCTTCTCTCTCGAACCCACACATTCTCTCAAACCCTCTCTCTCAAACCCACACACACTGTCTCTCGAACATACACACTGTCTCTCAAACCCTCTCTCTCGAACACATACAATGTCTCTCGAACACACACTGTCTCTCGAACACACACACTCTCTCTCGAACACACACACACTCTCGAACACACACACACTCTCTCGAACACACAAACACTCTCTCGAACACACACACACACACTCTCAAACACACACACACACACTCTCTCGAACACACACACTCTCTCTCGAACACACACACACACTCTCTCGAACACACACACACTCTCTCGAACACACAAACACTCTCTCGAACACACACACACACACTCTCGAACACACACACACACACACTCTCTCGAACACACACACTCTCTCTCGAACACACACACACACTCTCTCGAACACACACACACTCTCTCGAACACACACACACTCTCTCGAACACACACACTCTCTCTCGAACACACACACACTCTCTCGAACACACACACACACTCTCGAACACACACACACACACACTCTCGAACACACACACACACTCTCTCGAACACACACACACTCTCTCGAACACACACACACTCTCTCGAACACACACACACTCTCGAACACACACACACACTCTCTCGAACACACACACACACTCTCTCGAACACACACACTCTCTCGAACACACACACACACTCTCTCGAACACACACACTCTCGAACCTTCTCCCTCTTTCTCACCCTTATTGGCAATTCTCACCCTTTCTCCCTCTCACTCTTTCTCCAGTCCTCCTCCGGATGACAGCTGTAGTGGGGGGAGGGGAGGACGACCCCCTACGGAGGACGGGGAGACCCTTTGGGGGTTTGATCCGTGACATCCAGCGACGGTACCCCAAATATGTCAGTGATTTCCGCGACTCTCTGAACGCGCAGTGCATGGCAGCCATTATCTTTATTTACTTCGCCGCGCTCTCCCCTGCAATCACATTCGGGGGGCTTCTGGGTGAGTGACCCCTCCCTCCTCTCTCCCTCCTCCTCTTCCCCCCTCTCCCCCCTCTCCCTCCCACTCTCCCTCCCCTCTCCATCCCCCTCTCCCTCCCCTCTCCTTCCTCCCCCCTCTCTCACCCCTCTCCTTCCCACCCCTCTCCTTCCCCCCTGCTCCTTCCCCCCTCTCCTTCCCCCCGCTCCTTCCCCCCCTTATCCCTCCCCCCGCTCCTTCCCCCCCATTCCTCCCCCCGCTCCTTCCCCACCTCTCCCCCTCTCTCCCCCCTCCCCCCCTCTGCCCCATCCCCCCTCCCCCTCTTCCCCCGCTCCTTCCCCCCCTCTCCTTCCCCCCCTATCCCTCCCCCCTATCCCTCCCCCTCTTCCCCTCCCCCTCTCTTCCCCCCTTCCCCCCCTCTCCCCCTCCGCCCCATCCCCCTCCCCCTCTCCCCCTCTTCCCCCCGCTCCTCCGCCCCACTCCCCCCTATCCCTCCCCCTCTCCCCCCCTTTCTCCCCCCTCCCCCCCACCTCTCCCCCTCTCCTTCCCCCTCTTCTCCCCCTCTTCCCCCCCTCCTCTTCCCTCCCCCTCTCCCCCCCCCTCTTTCCTCCCCCTCTTCCCCCCCCTCCCCCTCTTCCCCCTCTTCCCCCCCTTCCCCCCCCTCCCCCTCTCCCCCCCCTCCCCCTCTCCCCCCCCTCCCCCTCTTCCCCCCCTCTCCCTCCCCCTCTTCCCCCTCACCCCTCTTCCCCCCCCTCCCCCTCTTCCCCCCCCTCCCCCTCTTCCCCCCCCTCCCCCTCTTACCCCTCACCCCTCTTCCCCCTCCCCCTCTTCCCCCTCCCCTCTGACTTTCCCCCTCTCTCCCGGTTCTCAGGTGAGAAGACCGGCGGCCTGATTGGGGTCTCAGAGCTGATTATCGGCACCTGTTTGCAGGGGGTGGTATTCTGCCTCCTGGGGGCGCAGCCGCTGCTTGTAGTGGGATTCTCTGGGCCGCTGCTAGTGTTTGAGGAGGCGTTTTACATGGTGAGGAGTGTGCAAAGTGTAAGAGAGCCAGGGAGTGTGTGAGGGGGCGAGAGCGTGCGAAGGGGTGTGAGGGTGTGCGAGGGGGCTGGAGCGTGCGAGGGGACAGGGGTGTGCGGGGGGCGGGTGCGTAAGAGGCTGTGCCAAGGGGCGAGTGTGTGCGACGGGGCAAGGGTGTGCGAGGGGGCGGGAGCGTGTGAAGGAGTGGGAGCATGCAAGGGTGTGCGAAGGGGCGGGGGAGCGTGCGAGGGGCGGGGGAGCGTGCAAGGGTATGCGAGGGGGCGGGGGAGGGTGCGAGGGGGTGGGATTGTGCGCGGGGGAGCGTGCAAGGGTGTGCGAGGGGGCGGGGGAGCATGCAAGGGTGTGCAAGGGGGCCAGGGAGCGTGCAAGGGTGTGCGAGGGCGCGGGGGAGGGTGCGAGGGGGTGGGATTGTGCGCGGGGGAGGGTGCGAGGGGGAGCGTGCAAGGGTGTGCGAGGGGGCGGGGGAGCATGCAAGGGTGTGCAAGGGGGCCGGGGAGCGTGCAAGGGTGTGCGAGGGCGCGGGGGCGTGCGAGGGCACGGGGGAGCGTGTGAGGGGGCGGGAGAGCATGCAAGCGAGAGCGAGGGGGCGGGAGCGTGCAAGGGTGTGCGAGGGGGCCAGGGAGCGTGCAAGCGAGAGCGAGGGGGCGGGAGCGTGCAAGGATGTACGAGGGGGTTGGGGAGCGTGCAAGCGTGTGCGAGGGTGCGGCAGCAAGGGTGTGCGAGGGTGCGGCAGCAAGGGTGTGCGGGGGCGGGTGCATACGAGGGTGTGCTAGGGGGTGTGGGGACTGGGGTGTGCGGGGGCGGGTGCATACGAGGCTGTGCTAGGGGGTGTGGGGACTGGGGTGTGCGGGGGCGGGTGCATACGAGGCTGTGCTAGGGGGTGTGGGGACTGGGGTGTGCGGGAGGGCGGATGCGTGCGAGGGTGTGTGGGATTGTGCGAGGGGGCGGGTGTGCGGGCGAGTGTATGCCAGTGGGCGGGGGTATGCGTGGAGGTGTGCCAGGGGACAGGGTACGCGAGGGGGCGGGAGCGTGCTATGAGAATGCGAGGAGCGTGAGAGTGAAGGATTCTGGGATATGTTATACACTCCCACCCTGCGCCCCCAGTTCTGCTCGGCAAACGGCCTGGAGTACCTGGTGGGACGCGTGTGGATCGGGGTGTGGTTGGTGGTGATCGTGGTGAGTATGGTGGCCTGTGAGGGCAGCTTCCTGGTGCGATTCGTCTCGCGCTTCACGCAGGAAATCTTCTCTATCCTCATCTCCCTCATCTTCATCTACGAGACGTTCTACAAACTCTTCAAGGTGAGACGTGGCTCCCCACTCCTCCTCTTCCTCTCTCCCCCCCTCCCCCCCTCCCCCGTCTTCCCCCCCTCCCCCCCACTCCCCCCCTCTTCCCCCCTCCCCCCCACTCCTCCCCTCTTCCCCCCCTCCCCCCCACTCCCCCCCTCTTCCCCCACTCCCCCACTCCCCCACTCTTCCCTCACTTCCCCCCCTCTTCCCCCCCTCCCCCTCTTCCCCCCTCCCCCTCTTCCCCCCTCCCACTCACCCCCCTCTTCCCCCCTCCCCCCCTCCCACTCCCCCCCCTCTTCCCCCCTCCCCCCCTCCCACTCCCCCCCCTCTTCCCCCCTCCCCCCCTCCCACTCCCCCCCCTCTTCCCCCCTCCCCCCCTCCACTCCCCCCCCTCTTCCCCCCTCCCCCCCACTCCCCCCCCTCCCCCCCACTCCCCCCCCTCCCCCCCACTCCCCCCCCCTCTTCCCCCACTTCCCCCCCTCTTCCCCCCTTCTCCCTCCCTCTTCCCCCCCTTCTCCCTCCCTCTTCCCCCCCTCCCCCCTCTTCCCCCCTCTTCCCCCCTCCCCCCCCTCCCCCCTCTTCCCTCCTCACTGCCCCTCCCCCTCCTCACTGCCCCTCCCACTCCTCAGTGCCCCTCCCACTCCTCAGTGCCCATCCCCCTCCTCAGTGCCCCTCCCCCTTCTCACTGCCCTCCCCTCCTCATAGCCCCGCCCCTTTGCTGTGCATTTCAGATTTTCCAGGAGCACCCACTCACTAACTGCAGCTCCCCAAACGGAACTGGCTCCGGGCCCCTGAATGTGACCCATGGCATTCTGGGTAACGGGACCGACCAATTCCTATCCCCACGGCTCACAGGTCAGCCAAATACCGCTCTGCTCTCCCTGGTACTCATGGCGGGGACATTCTTCATCGCATTCTTCCTGCGCAAGCTCAAGAACAGCAACTTCTTCCCAGGGAGGGTGAGTGAGCACTCGCATTGCACTGACCTGCACTCACTGACCTGCACTCACGGACCTGCTCTCATGCTCACTGACTTGCACTCGCGTTGCACTGACCTGCACTCGCGTTGCACTGACCTGCACTCGCGTTGCACTGACCTGCACTCGCGTTGCACTGACCTGCACTCGCGTTGCACTGACCTGCACTCGCATTGCACTGACCTGCACTCGCGTTGCACTGACCTGCACTCGCGTTGCACTGACCTGCACTCGCGTTGCACTGACCTGCACTCACGTTGCACTGGCCTGCACTTGCGTTGCACTGACCTGCATTCACGTTGCACTCACGCTGCACTCACGCTGCACTGACCTGCACTGATGTTGCACTGACCTGCACTCGCGTTGCACTGGCCTGCACTCGTATTGCACTGACCTGCACTCACGTTGCACGGACCTGCTCTCACTGACCTGCACTCGCATTGCACTGATCTGCACTCACGGACCTGCTCTCATGCTCACTGACCTGCACTCACTGATCTGCACTCGCATTGCACTGATCTGCACTCACTGACCTGCACTCACTGACCTGCACTCACTGACCTGCACTCACTGACCTGCACTCGCATTGCACTGATCTGCACTCACTGACCTGCACTCACTCACCTGCACTCACTCACCTGCACTCACTGACCTGAACTCACGTTGCACTGACCTGCACTCACTGACCTGCACTCACGGACCTGCACTCACAGACCTGCACTCACTGACCTGCACTCACTGACCTGCACTCACAGACCTGCACTCACAGACCTGCACTCACGGACCTGCACTCATGGACCTGCACTCACGGACCTGCACTCATGTTGCACTGACCTGCACTCACTGACCTGCACTCACGGACCTGCACTCACGGACCTGCTCTCATGCTCACTGACCTGCACTCACTGGCTTGCACTCACGTTGCACTGACCTGCACTCACTGACCTGCACTCACTGACCTGCACTCACTGACCTGCACTCACTGACCTGCTCTCATGCTCACTGACCTGCACTCACTGACCTGCACTCACTCACCTGCACTCACTCACCTGCACTCACTCACCTGCACTCACTGACCTGAACTCACGTTGCACTGACCTGCACTCACTGACCTGCACTCACGGACCTGCACTCACTCACCTGCACCTCTACTCTCAGGTGCGTCGTGTGATTGGAGATTTTGGGGTCCCCATCGCGATCCTCATCATGGTGCTCATAGACTTCAGCATCACTGACACCCACACTCAGGTAAGTGTCATCTACAGCGTCACCTCCACCCGGTACCTGGCGTCACCATCACTCGGGTACCTGGCGTCACCTCCACCCGGGTACCTGGCGTCACCTCCACCCGGGTGCCTGGCGTCACCTCCACCCGGGTACCTGACGTCACCTCCACCCGGGTCACAGCGTCACCTCCACCTGGGTACCTGGCATCACCTCCACCCGGGTACTTGGCGTCACCTCCAACCGGGTACTTGGCGTCACCTCCAACCGGGTACCTGGCGTCACCTCCACCCGGGTACCTGGCGTCACCGAAACTCGGGTCACAGCGTCACCTCCACCCCGGGTACCTGGCGTCACCTCCACCCGGGTACCTGGCGTCACCTCCACCCGGGTACCTGGCGTCACCTCCACCCGGGTACCTGGCGTCACCTCCACCCGGTACCTGGCGTCACCTCCACCCGGGTACCTGGCGTCACCTCCACCCGGTACCTGGCGTCACCTCCACCCGGGTACCTGGCGTCACCTCCACCCGGTACCTGGCGTCACCTCCACCCGGGTACCTGGCGTCACCTCCACCCGGTACCTGGCGTCACCTCCACCCGGGTACCTGGCGTCACCTCCACCCGGTACCTGGCGTCACCTCCATCCGGGTACCTGGCGTCACTTCCACCCGGGTACCTGGCGTCACCTCCACCCGGTACCTGGCGTCACCTCCACCCGGGTACCTGGCGTCACCTCCACCCGGTACCTGGCGTCACCTCCACCCGGGTACCTGGCGTCACCTCCACCCGGGTACCTGGCGTCACCTCCACCCGGGTACCTGGCGTCACCTCCACCCGGGTACCTGGCGTCACCTCCACCCGGGTACCTGGCGTCACCTCCACCCGGGTACCTGGCGTCACCTCCACCCGGGTACCTGGCGTCACCTCCACCCGGGTACCTGGCGTCACCTCCACCCGGTACCTGGCGTCACCTCCACCCGGGTACCTGGCGTCACCTCCACCCGGGTACCTGGCGTCACCTCCACCCGGGTACCTGGCGTCACCTCCACCCGGGTACCTGGCGTCACCTCCACCCGGGTACCTGGCGTCACCTCCACCCGGGTACCTGGCGTCACCTCCACCCGGGTACCTGGCGTCACCTCCACCCGGGTACCTGGCGTCACCTCCACCCGGTACCTGGCGTCACCTCCACCCGGGTACCTGGCGTCACCTCCACCCGGGTACCTGGCGTCACCTCCACCCGGGTACCTGGCGTCACCTCCACCCGGGTACCTGGCGTCACCTCCACCCGGGTACCTGGCGTCACCTCCACCCGGGTACCTGGCGTCACCGACACTCGGGTCACCGCATCACCGACATTCGGGTCACAGCGTCACCGACACTCGGGTCACAGCGTCACCGACACTCGGGTCACAGCGTCACCGACACTCGGGTCACAGCGTCACCGACACTCGGGTCACAGCGTCACCGACACTCGGGTCACAGCGTCACCGACACTCGGGTCACAGCGTCACCGACACTCGGGTCACAGCGTCACCGACACTCGGGTCGTTTCATCACCGACACTCAGGTCACAGCGTCACCGACACTCGGGTCACAGCGTCACCGACACTCGGGTACCGGCGTCACCGACACTCGGGTCACAGCGTCACCGACATTCGGGTCACAGCGTCACCGACACTCGGGTCACAGCGTCACCAACACTCGGGTCGTTTCATCACCGACACTCAGGTCACAGCGTCACCGACACTCGGGTACCGACGTCACCGACACTCGGGTCACAGCATCACCGACACTCGGGTCACAGCGTCACCGACACTCGGGTACCGACGTCACCGACACTCGGGTACCGACGTCACCGACACTCGGGTCACAGCGTCACCGACATTCGGGTCACAGCGTCACCGACACTCGGGTCACAGCGTCACCGACACTCGGGTACCGACGTCACCGACAGTCGGGTCACAGCGTCACCGACACTCGGGTCACAGCATCACCGACACTCGGGTCACAGCGTCACCGACACTCGGGTCACAGCGTCACCGACACTCGGGTCACAGCGTCACCGACACTCGGGTCACAGCGTCACCGACACTCGGGTCACAGCGTCACCGACACTCGGGTCGTTTCATCACCGACACTCAGGTCACAGCGTCACCGACACTCGGGTACCGACGTCACCGACACTCGGGTCACAGCGTCACCGACACTCGGGTAACAGCGTCACCGACACTCGGGTAACAGCGTCACCGACACTCGGGTCACAGCGTCACCGACATTCGGGTCACAGCGTCACCGACACTCGGGTCACAGCGTCACCGACACTCGGGTACCGACGTCACCGACACTCGGGTCACAGCATCACCGACACTCGGGTCACAGCGTCACCGACACTCGGGTACCGACGTCACCGACACTCGGGTACCGACGTCACGACACTCGGGTCACAGCGTCACCGACATTCGGGTCACAGCGTCACCGACACTCGGGTCACAGCGTCACCGACACTCGGGTACCGACGTCACCGACAGTCGGGTAACAGCGTCACCGACACTCAGGTCACAGCATCACCGACACTCGGGTCACAGCGTCACCGACACTCGGGTCACAGCGTCACCGACACTCGGGTCACAGCGTCACCGACACTCGGGTACCGACGTCACCGACACTCGGGTCACAGCATCACCGACACTCGGGTCACAGCGTCACCGACACTCGGGTCACAGCGTCACCGACACTCGGGTACCGACGTCACCGACAGTCGGGTAACAGCGTCACCGACAGTCGGGTCACAGCGTCACCGACATTCGGGTCACAGCGTCACCGACACTCGGGTCACAGCGTCACCGACACTCGGGTACCGACGTCACCGACAGTCGGGTAACAGCGTCACCAACACTCGGGTCACAGCATCACCGACACTCGGGTCACAGCGTCACCGACACTCGGGTCACAGCGTCACCGACACTCGGGTCACAGCGTCACCGACACTCGGGTACCGACGTCACCGACACTCGGGTCACAGCGTCACCGACACTCGGGTCACAGCGTCACCGACACTCGGGTACCGACGTCACCGACAGTCGGGTAACAGCGTCACCGACAGTCGGGTCACAGCGTCACCAACACTCGGGTCACTGCGTCACTGACACTCGGGTACCGGCGTCACCGACACTCGGGTAACAGCGTCACCGACACTCGGGTACCGGCGTCACCGACACTCGGGTACCGACGTCACCGACACTCGGGTAACAGCGTCACCGACAGTCGGGTAACAGCGTCACCGACAGTCGGGTCAGTGTGGCTGACACAGAGGGAGTTGTGACCCCGCATGAAGTCGGGGGCAGTGCCGTGACCCCCTGCCGTATTTTCGGACCCACAGAAGCTGAGTGTCCCCAACGGGTTCAAGGTGACGTCGCCGGAGAAGCGCGGCTGGGTGATAAACCCCCTGGGGTCCGAGGAGCCGTTCCCCATCTGGATGATGTTTGCGAGTATTCTGCCGGCAGTCCTGGTGTATATCCTGATCTTCATGGAGACCCAGATCACCACGTGAGTCCCGGCGGCCACGGCCCCGCCACGGCCAGCCGCAGGGAGTATTTGTGTTATTATAGTTCAGTACGTGTGGCCGGCCGGTGGCGCGCTGAATATCTTCGCCTGTGATACTCGGCACCTGCAAGGGAAGCGCGGATTGCAAATACAGATTGTTGTCGTGGATAAAAACTCAGTGCGCACACACAGGCGCGGGCTGAGAGACGTTACTGCAGCGCCGCTTACCGGAGTACATTAATACTAACTGCGGGCGTGCTGCCTGGCGTTACACACAGGCACGGGCTGAGAGACGTTACTGCAGCGCCGCTTACCGGAGTACATTAATACTAACTGCGGGCGTGCTGCCTGGCGTTACACACAGGCACGGACTGAGAGACGTTACTGCAGCGCCGCTTACCGGAGTACATTAATACTAACTGCGGGCGTGCTGCCTGGCGTTACACACAGGCACGGGCTGAGAGACGTTACTGCAGCGCCGCTTACCGGAGTACATTAATACTAACTGCGGGCGTGCTGCCTGGCGTTACACACAGGCACGGACTGAGAGACGTTACTGCAGCGCCGCTTACCGGAGTACATTAATACTAACTGCGGGCGTGCTGCCTGGCGTTACACACAGGCACGGGCTGAGAGACGTTACTGCAGCGCCGCTTACCGGAGTACATTAATACTAACTGCGGGCGTGCTGCCTGGCGTTACACACAGGCACGGACTGAGAGACGTTACTGCAGCGCCGCTTACCGGAGTACATTAATACTAACTGCGGGCGTGCTGCCTGGCGTTACACACAGGCACGGGCTGAGAGACGTTACTGCAGCGCCGCTTACCGGAGTACATTAATACTAACTGTGGGCGTGCTGCCTGGCGTTACACACAGGCACGGGCTGAGAGACGTTACTGCAGCGCCGCTTACCGGAGTACATTAATACTAACTGCGGGCGTGCTGCCTGGCGTTACACACAGGCACGGACTGAGAGACGTTACTGCAGCGCCGCTTACCGGAGTACATTAATACTAACTGCGGGCGTGCTGCCTGGCGTTACACACAGGCACGGGCTGAGAGACGTTACTGCAGCGCCGCTTACCGGAGTACATTAATACTAACTGCGGGCGTGCTGCCTGGCGTTACACACAGGCACGGGCTGAGAGACGTTACTGCAGCGCCGCTTACCGGAGTACATTAATACTAACTGCGGGCGTGCTGCCTGGCGTTACACACAGGCACGGGCTGAGAGACGTTACTGCAGCGCCGCTTACCGGAGTACATTAATACTAACTGCGGGCGTGCTGCCTGGCGTTACACACAGGCACGGGCTGAGAGACGTTACTGCAGCGCCGCTTACCGGAGTACATTAATACTAACTGCGGGCGTGCTGCCTGGCGTTACACACAGGCACGGGCTGAGAGACGTTACTGCAGCGCCGCTTACCGGAGTACATTAATACTAACTGCGGGCGTGCTGCCTGGCGTTACACACAGGCACGGGCTGAGAGACGTTACTGCAGCGCCGCTTACCGGAGTACATTAATACTAACTGCGGGCGTGCTGCCTGGCGTTACACACAGGCACGGACTGAGAGACGTTACTGCAGCGCCGCTTACCGGAGTACATTAATACTAACTGCGGGCGTGCTGCCTGGCGTTACACACAGGCACGGGCTGAGAGACGTTACTGCAGCGCCGCTTACCGGAGTACATTAATACTAACTGCGGGCGTGCTGCCTGGCGTTACACACAGGCACGGACTGAGAGACGTTACTGCAGCGCCGCTTACCGGAGTACATTAATACTAACTGCGGGCGTGCTGCCTGACGTTACACACAGGCACGGACTGAGAGACGTTACTGCAGCGCCGCTTACCGGAGTACATTAATACTAACTCCGGGCGTGCTTCCTGGCGTTACACACAGGCACGGGCTGAGAGACGTTACTGCAGCGCCGCTTACCGGAGTACATTAATACTAACTGCGGGCGTGCTGCCTGACGTTACACACAGGCACGGGCTGAGAGACGTTACTGCAGCGCCGCTTACCGGAGTACATTAATACTAACTGCGGGCGTGCTGCCTGGCGTTACACACAGGCACGGGCTGAGAGACGTTACTGCAGCGCCGCTTACCGGAGTACATTAATACTAACTGCGGGCGTGCTGCCTGGCGTTACACACAGGCACAGGCTGAGAGACGTTACTGCAGCGCCGCTTACCGGAGTACATTAATACTAACTGCGGGCGTGCTGCCTGGCGTTACACACAGGCACGGGCTGAGAGACGTTACTGCAGCGCCGCTTACCGGAGTACATATACTAACTGCGGGCGTGCTGCCTGGCGTTACACACAGGCACGGGCTGAGAGACGTTACTGCAGCGCCACTTACCGGAGTACATTAATACTAACTGCGGGCGTGCTGCCTGGCGTTACACACAGGCACGGACTGAGAGACGTTACTGCAGCGCCACTTACCGGAGTACATTAATACTAACTGCGGGCGTGCTGTCTGACGTTACACACAGGCACGGGCTGAGAGACGTTACTGCAGCGCCGCTTACCGGAGTACATTAATACTAACTGCGGGCGTGCTGCCTGGCGTACACACAGGCAGCGGGCTGAGAGACGTTACTGCAGCGCCGCTTACCGGAGTACATTAATACTAACTGCGGGCGTGCTGCCTGGACGTTACACACAGGCACGGGCTGAGAGACGTTACTGCAGCGCCGCTTACCGGAGTACATTAATACTAACTGCGGGCGTGCTGCCTGGCGTTACACACAGGCACGGACTGAGAGACGTTACTGCAGCGCCGCTTACCGGAGTACATTAATACTAACTGCGGGCGTGCTGCCTGACGTTACACACAGGCACGGGCTGAGAGACGTTACTGCAGCGCCGCTTACCGGAGTACATTAATACTAACTGCGGGCGTGCTGCCTGGCGTACACACAGGCACGGGCTGAGAGACGTTACTGCAGCGCCGCTTACCGGAGTACATTAATACTAACTGCGGGCGTGCTGCCTGGCGTTACACACAGGCACGGGCTGAGAGACGTTCTGCAGCGCCGCTTACCGGAGTACATTAATACTAACTGCGGGCGTGCTGCCTGGCGTTACACCAGGCACGGACTGAGAGACGTTACTGCAGCGCGCTTACCGGAGTACATTAATACTAACTGCGGGCGTGCTGCCTGGCGTTACACACAGGCACGGGCCTGAGAGACGTTACTGCAGCGCCGCTTACCGGAGTACATTAATACTAACTGCGGGCGTGCTGCCTGGCGTTACACACAGGCACGGGCTGAGAGACGTTACTGCAGCGCCGCTTACCGGAGTACATTAATACTAACTGCGGGCGTGCTGCCTGGCGTTACACACAGGCACGGGACTGAGAGACGTTACTGCAGCGCCGCTTACCGGAGTACATTAATACTAACTGCGGGCGTGCTGCCTGGCGTTACACACAGGCACGGACTGAGAGACGTTACTGCAGCGCGCTTACCGGAGTACATTAATACTAACTGCGGGCGTGCTGCCTGGCGTTACACACAGGCACGGACTGAGAGACGTTACTGCAGCGCCGCTTACCGGAGTACATTAATACTAACTGCGGGCGTGCTGCCTGGCGTTACACACAGGCACGGACTGAGAGACGTTACTGCAGCGCCGCTTACCGGAGTACATTAATACTAACTGCGGGCGTGCTGCCTGGCGTACACACAGGCACGGCTGAGAGACGTTACTGCAGCGCCGCTTACCGGAGTACATTAATACTAACTGCGGGCGTGCTGCCTGGCGTTACACACAGGCACGGGCTGAGAGACGTTACTGCAGCGCCGCTTACCGGAGTACATTAATACTAACTGCGGGCGTGCTGCCTGGCGGTTACACACAGGCACGGGACTGAGAGACGTTACTGCAGCGCCGCTTACCGGAGTACATTAATACTACTGCGGGCGTGCTGCCTGCGTTACACACAGGCACGGACTGAGAGACGTTACTGCAGCGCCGCTTACCGGAGTACATTAATACTAACTGCGGGCGTGCTGCCTGGCGTACACACAGGCACGGGCTGAGAGACGTTACTGCAGCGCCGCTTACCGGAGTACATTAATACTAACTGCGGGCGTGCTGCCTGACGTTACACACAGGCACGGGCTGAGAGACGTTACTGCAGCGCCGCTTACCGGAGTACTTTAATACTAACTGCGGGCGTGCTGCCTGACGTTACACACAGGCACGGGCTGAGAGACGTTACTGCAGCGCGCTTACCGGAGTACATTAATACTAACTGCGGGCGTGCTGCCTGACGTTACACACAGGCACGGGCTGAGAGACGTTACTGCAGCGCCGCTTACCGGAGTACATTAATACTAACTGCGGGCGTGCTGCCTGACGTTACACACAGGCACGGGCTGAGAGACGTTACTGCAGCGCCGCTTACCGGAGTACATTAATACTAACAGCGGGCGTGCTGCCTGACGTTACACACAGGCACGGGCTGAGAGGACGTTACTGCAGCGCCGCTTACCGGAGTACATTAATACTAACTGCGGGCGTGCTGCCTGGCGTTACACACAGGCACGGGCTGAGAGACGTTACTGCAGCGCCGCTTACCGGAGTACATTAATACTAACTGCGGGCGTGCTGCCTGGACGTTACACACAGGCACGGACTGAGAGACGTTACTGCAGCGCCGCTTACCGGAGTACATTAATACTAACTGCGGGCGTGCTGCCTGACGTTACACACAGGCACGGGCTGAGAGACGTTACTGCAGCGCCGCTTACCGGAGTACATTAATACTAACTGCGGGCGTGCTGCCTGGCGTTACACACAGGCACGGGCTGAGAGACGTTACTGCAGCGCCGCTTACCGGAGTACATTAATACTAACTGCGGGCGTGCTGCCTGACGTTACACACAGGCACGGGCTGAGAGACGTTACTGCAGCGCCGCTTACCGGAGGACATTAATACTAACTGCGGGCGTGCTGCCTGGCGTTACACACAGGCACGGGCTGAGAGACGTTACTGCAGCGCCGCTTACCGGAGTACATTAATACTAACTGCGGGCGTGCTGCCTGGCGTTACACACAGGCACGGGCTGAGAGACGTTACTGCAGCGCCGCTTACCGGAGTACATTAATACTAACTGCGGGCGTGCTGCCTGGCGTTACACACAGGCACGGCTGAGAGACGTTACTGCAGCGCCGCTTACCGGAGTACATTAATACTAACTGCGGGCGTGCTGCCTGACGTTACACAGGCACGGACTGAGAGACGTTACTGCAGCGCCGCTTACCGGAGTACATTAATACTAACTGCGGGCGTGCTGCCTGGCGTTACACACAGGCACGGGCTGAGAGACGTTACTGCAGCGCCGCTTACCGGAGTACATTAATACTAACTGCGGGCGTGCTGCCTGGCGTTACACACAGGCACGGCTGAGAGACGTTACTGCAGCGCCGCTTACCGGAGTACATTAATACTAACTGCGGGCGTGCTGCCTGACGTTACACACAGGCACGGGCTGAGAGACGTTACTGCAGCGCCGCTTACCGGAGTACATTATACTAACTGCGGGCGTGCTGCCTGGCGTTACACACAGGCACGGGCTGAGAGACGTTACTGCAGCGCCGCTTACCGGAGTACATTAATACTAACTGCGGGCGTGCTGCCTGGCGTTACACACAGGCACGGGCTGAGAGACGTTACTGCAGCGCCGCTTACCGGAGTACATTAATACTAACTGCGGGCGTGCTGCCTGGCGTTACACACAGGCAGCGGGCTGAGAGACGTTACTGCAGCGCCGCTTACCGGAGTACATTAATACTAACTGCGGGCGTGGCTGCCTGGCGTTACACACAGGCACGGACTGAGAGACGTTACTGCAGCGCCGCTTACCGGAGTACATTAATACTAACTGCGGGCGTGCTGCCTGGCGTTACACACAGGCACGGGCTGAGAGACGTTACTGCAGCGCCGCTTACCGGAGTACATTAATACTAACTGCGGGGGTGCTGCCTGGCGTTACACACAGGCACGGGCTGAGAGACGTACTGCAGCGCCGCTTACCGGAGTACATTAATACTAACTGCGGGCGTGCTGCCTGGCGTTACACACAGGCACGGGCTGAGAGACGTTACTGCAGCGCCACTTACCGGAGTACATTAATACTAACTGCGGGCGTGCTGCCTGGCGTTACACACAGGCACGGGCTGAGAGACGTTACTGCAGCGCCGCTTACCGGAGTACATTAATACTAACTGCGGGCGTGCTGCCTGGCGTTACACACAGGCACGGACTGAGAGACGTTACTGCAGCGCCGCTTACCGGAGTACATTAATACTAACTGCGGGCGTGCTGCCTGGCGTTACACACAGGCACGGGCTGAGAGACGTTACTGCAGCGCCGCTTACCGGAGTACATTAATACTAACTGCGGGCGTGCTGCCTGACGTTACACACAGGCACGGGCTGAGAGACGTTACTGCAGCGCCGCTTACCGGAGTACATAATACTAACTGCGGGGCGTGCTGCCTGGCGTTACACACAGGCACGGGCTGAGAGACGTTACTGCAGCGCCGCTTACCGGAGTACATTAATACTAACTGCGGGCGTGCTGCCTGACGTTACACACAGGCACGGACTGAGAGACGTTACTGCAGCGCCGCTTACCGGAGTACATTAATACTACTGCGGGCGTGCTGCCTGGCGTTACACACAGGCACGGACTGAGAGACGTTACTGCAGCGCTGCTTACCGGAGTACATTAATACTAACTGCGGGCGTGCTGCCTGACGTTACACACAGGCACGGACTGAGAGACGTTACTGCAGCGCTGCTTACCGGAGTACATTAATACTAACTGCGGGCGTGCTGCCTGGCGTTACACACAGGCACGGGCTGAGAGACGTTACTGCAGCGCCGCTTACCGGAGTACATTAATACTAACTGCGGGCGTGCTGCCTGGCGTTACACACAGGCACGGGCTGAGAGACGTTACTGCAGCGCCGCTTACCGGAGTACATTAATACTAACTGCGGGCGTGCTGCCTGGCGTTACACACAGGCACGGACTGAGAGACGTTACTGCAGCGCCGCTTACCGGAGTACATTATACTAACCAGCGGGCGTGCTGCCTGGCGTTACACACAGGCACGGGCTGAGAGACGTTACTGCAGCGCCGCTTACCGGAGTACATTAATACTAACTGCGGGCGTGCTGCCTGGCGTTACACACAGGCACGGACTGAGAGACGTTACTGCAGCGCCGCTTACCGGAGTACATTAATACTAACTGCGGGCGTGCTGCCTGGCGTTACACACAGGCACGGGCTGAGAGACGTTACTGCAGCGCTGCTTACCGGAGTACATTAATACTAACTGCGGGCGTGCTGCCTGGCGTTACACACAGGCACGGCTGAGAGACGTTACTGCAGCGCCGCTTACCGGAGTACATTAATACTAACTGCGGGCGTGCTGCCTGGCGTTACACACAGGCACGGACTGAGAGACGTTACTGCAGCGCCGCTTACCGGAGTACATTAATACTAACTGCGGGCGTGCTGCCTGACGTTACACACAGGCACGGGCTGAGAGACGTTACTGCAGCGCCGCTTACCGGAGTACATTAATACTAACAGCGGGCGTGCTGCCTGGCGTTACACACAGGCACGGGCTGAGAGACGTTACTGCAGCGCCGCTTACCGGAGTACATTAATACTAACTGCGGACGTGCTGCCTGGCGTTACACACAGGCACGGGCTGAGAGACGTTACTGCAGCGCCGCTTACCGGAGTACATTAATACTAACTGCGGGCGTGCTGCCTGACGTTACACACAGGCACGGGCTGAGAGACGTTACTGCAGCGCCGCTTACCGGAGTACATTAATACTAACTGCGGGCGTGCTGCCTGGCGTTACACACAGGCACGGGCTGAGAGACGTTACTGCAGCGCCGCTTACCGGAGTACATTAATACTAACTGCGGGCGTGCTGCCTGGCGTTACACACAGGCACGGGCTGAGAGACGTTACTGCAGCGCCGCTTACCGGAGTACATTAATACTAACTGCGGGCGTGCTGCCTGGCGTTACACACAGGCACGGGCTGAGAGACGTTACTGCAGCGCCGCTTACCGGAGTACATTAATACTAACTGCGGGCGTGCTGCCTGGCGTTACACACAGGCACGGGCTGAGAGACGTTACTGCAGCGCCACTGTACCGGAGTACATTAATACTAACTGCGGGCGTGCTGCCTGGCGTTACACACAGGCACGGCTGAGAGACGTTACTGCAGCGCCGCTTACCGGAGTACATTAATACTAACTGCGGGCGTGCTGCCTGGCGTTACACACAGGCACGGACTGAGAGACGTTACTGCAGCGCCACTTACCGGAGTACATTAATACTAACTGCGGGCGTGCTGCCTGGCGTTACACACAGGCACGGGCTGAGAGACGTTACTGCAGCGCGCTTACCGGAGTACATTAATACTAACTGCGGGCGTGCTGCCTGGCGTTACACACAGGCACGGACTGAGAGACGTTACTGCAGCGCCGCTTACCGGAGTACATTAATACTAACTGCGGGCGTGCTGCCTGGCGTTACACACAGGCACGGGCTGAGAGACGTTACTGCAGCGCCGCTTACCGGAGTACATTAATACTAACTGCGGGCGTGCTGCCTGGCGTTACACACAGGCACGGGCTGAGAGACGTTACTGCAGCGCCGCTTACCGGAGTACATTAATACTAACTGCGGGCGTGCTGCCTGGCGTTACACACAGGCACGGCTGAGAGACGTTACTGCAGCGCCGCTTACCGGAGTACATTAATACTAACTGCGGGCGTGCTGCCTGCCGTTACACACAGGCACGGGACTGAGAGACGTTACTGCAGCGCCGCTTACCGGAGTACATTAATACTAACTGCGGGCGTGCTGCTGGCTGTTACACACAGGCACGGGCTGAGAGACGTTACTGCAGCGCCGCTTACCGGAGTACATTAATACTAACTGCGGGCGTGCTGCCTGGCGTTACACACAGGCACGGGCTGAGAGACGTTACTGCAGCGCCGCTTACCGGAGTACATTAATACCTAACTGCGGGCGTGCTGCCTGGCGTTACACACAGGCACGGACTGAGAGACGTTACTGCAGCGCCGCTTACCGGAGTACATTAATACTAACTGCGGGCGTGCTGCCTGGCGTTACACACAGGCACGGGCTGAGAGAGGTTACTGCAGCGCCGCTTACCGGAGTACATTAATACTAACTGCGGGCGTGCTGCCTGACGTTACACACAGGCACGGGCTGAGAGACGTTACTGCAGCGCCGCTTACCGGAGTACATTAATACTAACTGCGGGCGTGCTGCCTGGCGTTACACACAGGCACGGACTGAGAGACGTTACTGCAGCGCCGCTTACCGGAGTACATTAATACTAACTGCGGGGGTGCTGCCTGGCGTTACACACAGGCACGGGCTGAGAGACGTTACTGCAGCGCCGCTTACCGGAGTACATTAATACTAACTGCGGGCGTGCTGCCTGGCGTTACACACAGGCACGGGCTGAGAGACGTTACTGCAGCGCCGCTTACCGGAGTACATTAATACTAACTGCGGGCGTGCTGCCTGGCGTTACACACAGCTTACGGGCTGAGAGACGTTACTGCAGCGCCGCTTACCGGAGTACATTAATACTAACAGCGGGCGTGCTGCCTGGCGTTACACACAGGCACGGGCTGAGAGACGTTACTGCAGCGCCGCTTACCGGAGTACATTAATACTAACTGCGGGCGTGCTGCCTGGCGTTACACACAGGCACGGGCTGAGAGACGTTACTGCAGCGCCGCTTACCGGAGTACATTAATACTAACTGCGGGCGTGCTGCCTGGCGTTACACACAGGCACGGGCTGAGAGACGTTACTGCAGCGCCGCTTACCGGAGTACATTAATACTAACTGCGGGCGTGCTGCCTGGGCGTTACACACAGGCACGGGCTGAGAGACGTTACTGCAGCGCCGCTTACCGGAGTACATTAATACTAACTGCGGGCGTGCTGCCTGCGTTACACACAGGCACGGGCTGAGAGACGTTACTGCAGCGCCGCTTACCGGAGTACATTAATACTAACTGCGGGCGTGCTGCCTGCGTTACACACAGGCGCGGACTGAGAGACGTTACTGCAGCGCCGCTTACCGGAGTACATTAATACTAACTGCGGGCGTGCTGCCTGACGTTACACACAGGCACGGACTGAGAGACGTTACTGCAGCGCTGCTTACCGGAGTACATTAATACTAACTGCGGGCGTGCTGCCTGGCGTTACACACAGGCACGGGCTGAGAGACGTTACTGCAGCGCCGCTTACCGGAGTACATTAATACTAACTGCGGGCGTGCTGCCTGACGTTACACACAGGCACGGGACTGAGAGACGTTACTGCAGCGCCGCTTACCGGAGTACATTAATACTAACTGCGGGCGTGCTGCCTGGCGTTACACACAGGCACGGGCTGAGAGACGTTACTGCAGCGCCGCTTACCGGAGTACATTAATACTAACTGCGGGCGTGCTGCCTGGCGTTACACACAGGCACGGGCTGAGAGACGTTACTGCAGCGCCGCTTACCGGAGTACATTAATACTAACTGCGGGCGTGCTGCCTGGCGTTACACACAGGCACGGACTGAGAGACGTTCCTGCAGCGCCGCTTACCGGAGTACATTAATACTAACTGCGGGCGTGCTGCCTGGCGTTACACACAGGCACGGGCTGAGAGACGTTACTGCAGCGCCGCTTACCGGAGTACATTAATACTAACTGCGGGCGTGCTGCCTGGCGTTACACACAGGCACGGACTGAGAGACGTTACTGCAGCGCCGCTTACCGGAGTACATTAATACTAACTGCGGGCGTGCTGCCTGACGTTACACACAGGCACGGGCTGAGAGACGTTACTGCAGCGCCGCTTACCGGAGTACATTAATACTAACTGCGGGCGTGTTGCCTGGCGTTACACACAGGCACGGACTGAGAGACGTTACTGCAGCGCCGCTTACCGGAGTACATTAATACTAACTGCGGGCGTGCTGCCTGGCGTTACACACAGGCACGGGCTGAGAGACGTTACTGCAGCACCGCTTACCGGAGTACATTAATACTAACTGCGGGCGTGCTGTCTGACGTTACACACAGGCACGGGCTGAGAGACGTTACTGCAGCGCCGCTTACCGGAGTACATTAATACTAACTGCGGGCGTGCTGCCTGGCGTTACACACAGGCACGGGCTGAGAGACGTTACTGCAGCGCCGCTTACCGGAGTACATTAATACTAACTGCGGGCGTGCTGCCTGGCGTTACACACAGGCACGGACTGAGAGACGTTACTGCAGCGCCGCTTACCGGAGTACATTAATACTAACTGCGGGCGTGCTGCCTGGCGTTACACACAGGCACGGACTGAGAGACGTTACTGCAGCGCCACTTACCGGAGTACATTAATACTAACTGCGGGCGTGCTGCCTGGCGTTACACACAGACACGGACTGAGAGACGTTACTGCAGCGCCACTTACCGGAGTACATTAATACTAACTGCGGGCGTGCTGCCCTGGCGTTACACACAGGCACGGGACTGAGAGACGTTACTGCAGCGCCGCTTACCGGAGTACATTAATACTAACTGCGGGCGTGCTGCCTGGCGTTACACACAGGCACGGGCTGAGAGACGTTACTGCAGCGCCGCTTACCGGAGTACATTAATACTAACTGCGGGCGTGCTGCCTGGCGTTACACACAGGCACGGACTGAGAGACGTTACTGCAGCGCCGCTTACCGGAGTACATTAATACTAACTGCGGGCGTGCTGCCTGGCGTTACACACAGGCACGGACTGAGAGACGTTACTGCAGCGCCGCTTACCGGAGTACATTAATACTAACTGCGGGCGTGCTGCCTGGCGTTACACACAGGCACGGACTGAGAGACGTTACTGCAGCGCCGCTTACCGGAGTACATTAATACTAACTGCGGGCGTGCTGCCTGACGTTACACACAGGCACGGGCTGAGAGACGTTACTGCAGCGCCGCTTACCGGAGTACATTAATACTAACTGCGGGCGTGCTGCCTGACGTTACACACAGGCACGGGCTGAGAGACGTTACTGCAGCGCCGCTTACCGGAGTACATTAATACTAACTGCGGGCGTGCTGCCTGGCGTTACACACAGGCACGGGCTGAGAGACGTTACTGCAGCGCCGCTTACCGGAGTACATTAATACTAACTGCGGGCGTGCTGCCTGGCGTTACACACAGGCACGGGCTGAGAGACGTTACTGCAGCGCCGCTTACCGGAGTACATTAATACTAACTGCGGGCGTGCTGCCTGGCGTTACACACAGGCACGGGCTGAGAGACGTTACTGCAGCGCCGCTTACCGGAGTACATTAATACTAACTGCGGGCGGGCTGCCTGGCGTTACACACAGGCACGGGACTGAGAGACGTTACTGCAGCGCCGCTTACCGGAGTACATTAATACTAACTGCGGGCGTGCTGCCTGGCGTTACACACAGGCACGGACTGAGAGACGTTACTGCAGCGCCACTTACCGGAGTACATTAATACTAACTGCGGGCGTGCTGCCTGGCGTTACACACAGGCACGGCTGAGAGACGTTACTGCAGCGCCGCTTACCGGGAGTACATTAATACTAACTGCGGGACGTGCTGCCTGGCGTTACACACAGGCACGGGCTGAGAGACGTTACTGCAGCGCCGCTTACCGGAGTACATTAATACTAACTGCGGGCGTGCTGCCTGGCGTTACACACAGGCACGGGCTGAGAGACGTTACTGCAGCGCCGCTTACCGGAGTACATTAATACTAACTGCGGGCGTGCTGCCTGACGTTACACACAGGCACGGGCTGAGAGACGTTACTGCAGCGCCGCTTACCGGAGTACATTAATACTAACTGCGGGCGTGCTGCCTGGCGTTACACACAGGCACGGGCTGAGAGACGTTACTGCAGCGCCGCTTACCGGAGTACATTAATACTAACTGCGGGCGTGCTGCCTGGCGTTACACACAGGCACGGGCTGAGAGACGTTACTGCAGCGCCGCTTACCGGAGTACATTAATACTAACTGCGGGCGTGCTGCCTGACGTTACACACAGGCACGGACTGAGAGACGTTACTGCAGCGCCGCTTACCGGAGTACATTAATACTAACTGCGGGCGTGCTGCCTGGCGTTACACACAGGCACGGACTGAGAGACGTTACTGCAGCGCCACTTACCGGAGTACATTAATACTACTGCGGGCGTGCTCTGAGCGTTACACACAGGCACGGGCTGAGAGACGTTACTGCAGCGCCGCTTACCGGAGTACATTAATACTAACTGCGGGCGTGCTGCCTGGCGTTACACACAGGCACGGACTGAGAGACGTTACTGCAGCGCCGCTTACCGGAGTACATTAATACTAACTGCGGGCGTGCTGCCTGACGTTACACACAGGCACGGGCTGAGAGACGTTACTGCAGCGCCGCTTACCGGAGTACATTAATACTAACTGCGGGCGTGCTGCCTGAGCGTTTACACACAGGCACGGACTGAGAGACGTTACTGCAGCGCCGCTTACCGGAGTACATTAATACTAACTGCGGGCGTGCTGCCTGACGTTACACACAGGCACGGGCTGAGAGACGTTACTGCAGCGCCGCTTACCGGAGTACATTAATACTAACTGCGGGCGTGCTGCCTGACGTTACACACAGGCACGGGCTGAGAGACGTTACTGCAGCGCCGCTTACCGGAGTACATTAATACTAACTGCGGGGCGTGCTGCCTGGCGTTACACACAGGCACGGACTGAGAGACGTTACTGCAGCGCCGCTTACCGGAGTACATTAATACTAACTGCGGGCGTGCTGCCTGGCGTTACACACAGGCACGGACTGAGAGACGTTACTGCAGCGCCGCTTACCGGAGTACATTAATACTAACTGCGGGGCGTGCTGCTGGCGTTACACACAGGCACGGGACTGAGAGACGTTACTGCAGCGCCGCTTACCGGAGTACATTAATACTAACTGCGGGCGTGCTGCCTGACGTTACACACAGGCACGGACTGAGAGACGTTACTGCAGCGCCGCTTACCGGAGTACATTAATACTAACTGCGGGCGTGCTGCCTGGCGTTACACACAGGCACGGGCTGAGAGACGTTACTGCAGCGCCGCTTACCGGAGTACATTAATACTAACTGCGGGGGTGCTGCCTGGCGTTACACACAGGCACGGACTGAGAGACGTTACTGCAGCGCCGCTTACCGGAGTACATTAATACTAACTGCGGGCGTGCTGCCTGGCGTTACACACAGGCACGGGCTGAGAGACGTTACTGCAGCGCCGCTTACCGGAGTACATTAATACTAACTGCGGGCGTGCTGCCTGGCGTTACACACAGGACACGGCTGAGAGACGTTACTGCAGCGCCGCTTACCGGAGTACATTAATACTAACTGCGGGCGTGCTGCCTGGCGTTACACACAGGCACGGGACTGAGAGACGTTACTGCAGCGCCGCTTACCGGAGTACATTAATACTAACTGCGGGCGTGCTGCCTGGCGTTACACACAGGCACGGGACTGAGAGACGTTACTGCAGCGCCGCTTACCGGAGTACATTAATACTAACTGCGGGCGTGCTGCCTGGCGTTACACACAGGCACGGACTGAGAGACGTTACTGCAGCGCCGCTTACCGGAGTACATTAATACTAACTGCGGGCGTGCTGCCTGGCGTTACACACAGGCACGGGCTGAGAGACGTTACTGCAGCGCCGCTTACCGGAGTACATTAATACTAACTGCGGGCGTGCTGCCTGGCGTTACACACAGGCACGGACTGAGAGACGTTACTGCAGCGCCGCTTACCGGAGTACATTAATACTAACTGCGGGCGTGCTGCCTGGCGTTACACACAGGCACGGGCTGAGAGACGTTACTGCAGCGCCGCTTACCGGAGTACATTAATACTAACTGCGGGCGTGCTGCCTGGCGTTACACACAGGCACGGGACTGAGAGACGTTACTGCAGCGCCGCTTACCGGAGTACATTAATACTAACTGCGGGCGTGCTGCCTGGCGTTACACACAGGCACGGGCTGAGAGACGTTACTGCAGCGCCGCTTACCGGAGTACATTAATACTAACTGCGGGCGTGCTGCCTGCGTTACACACAGGCACGGACTGAGAGACGTTACTGCAGCGCCGCTTACCGGAGTACATTAATACTAACTGCGGCGTGCTGCCTGGCGTTACACACAGGCGCGGGCTGAGAGACGTTACTGCAGCGCCGCTTACCGGAGTACATTAATACTAACTGGCGGGGCGTGCTGCCTGGCGTTACACACAGGCACGGACTGAGAGACGTTTACTTGCAGCGCCGCTTACCGGAGTACATAATACTAACTGGGGGCGTGCTGCCTGGGGCGGTTACACACAGGCACGGGCTGAGAGACGTTACTGCAGCGCCGCTTTCCGGAGTACATTAATACTAACTGCGGGCGTGCTGCCTGGCGTTACACACAGGCACGGCCTTGAGAGACGTTACTGCAGCGCCGCTTACCGGAGTACATTAATACTACTGCGGGCGTGCTGCCTGGCGTTACACTCAGGCACGGGACTGAGAGACGTT
>NW_027455693.1:0-32240 GCF_040206685.1 Ascaphus truei
GGAGAGAGGGAGAGAGAGAGAGGAGAGAGAGAGGGAGAGAGAGAGAGAGGAGAGAGAAGGGCGAGAGAGAGAGAGGGAGAGAGAAGGGCGAGAGAGAGAGAGAGGAGAGAGAAGGGCGAGAGAGAGAGAGGAGAGAGAAGGGCGAGAGAGAGAGAGGAGAGAGAAGGGCGAGAGAGAGAGAGAGAGAGGAGAGAGAGAGAGAGGAGAGAGAAGGGCGAGAGAGAGAGAGGAGAGAGAAGGGCGAGAGAGAGAGAGGAGAGAGAAGGGCGAGAGAGAGAGAGGAGAGAGAAGGGCGAGAGAGAGAGAGAGAGAGAGAAGGGCGAGAGAGAGAGAGGAGAGAGAAGGGCGAGAGAGAGAGAGGAGAGAGAAGGGCGAGAGAGAGAGAGGAGAGAGAAGGCGAGAGAGAGAGGAGAGAGAAGGGCGAGAGAGAGAGAGGAGAGAAGGGCGAGAGAGAGAGAGGAGAGAGAAGGGCGAGAGAGAGAGAGGAGAGAGAAGGGCGAGAGAGAGAGGAGAGAGAGAAGGGCGAGAGAGAGAGGAGAGAGAAGGGCGAGAGAGAGAGAGGAGAGAGAAGGGCGAGAGAGAGAGAGGAGAGAGAAGGGCGAGAGAGAGAGAGGAGGAGAGAGAAGGGCGAGAGAGAGAGAGGAGAGAGAAGGGCGAGAGAGAGAGAGGAGAGAGAAGGGCGAGAGAGAGAGAGAGAGGAGAGAGAAGGGCGAGAGAGAGAGAGAGAGGAGAGAGAAGGGCGAGAGAGAGAGAGAGAGAGGAGAGAGAGAAGGGCGAGAGAGAGAGAGGAGAGAGAGAAGGGCGAGAGAGAGAGAGAGGAGAGAGAAGGGCGAGAGAGAGAGAGAGGAGAGAGAAGGCGAGAGAGAGAGAGAGAGAGAGAGAAGGGCGAGAGAGAGAGAGAGGAGAGAGAAGGGCGAGAGAGAGAGAGAGGAGAGAGAAGGGCGAGAGAGAGAGAGAGAGGAGAGAAGGGCGAGAGAGAGGAGAGAGAGGAGAGAGAAGGGCGAGAGAGAGAGAGAGAGAGAGAGAGAGGAGAGAGAAGGGCGAGAGAGAGAGAGGAGAGAGAAGGGCGAGAGAGAGAGAGGAGAGAGAAGGCGAGAGAGAGAGAGAGGAGAGAGAAGGGCGAGAGAGAGAGAGGAGAGAGAAGGCGAGAGAGAGAGAGGAGAGAGAAGGCGAGAGAGAGAGAGGAGAGAGAAGGCGAGAGAGAGAGAGAGAGGAGAGAGAAGGCGAGAGAGAGAGAGGAGAGAGAAGGGCGAGAGAGAGAGAGGAGAGAGAAGGGCGAGAGAGAGAGAGGAGAGAGAAGGGCGAGAGAGAGAGGAGAGAGAAGAGGCGAGAGAGAGAGAGAGAGAGAAGGGCGAGAGAGAGAGAGGAGAGAGAAGGGCGAGAGAGAGAGAGGAGAGAGAAGGGCGAGAGAGAGAGAGGAGAGAGAAGGGCGAGAGAGAGAGAGGAGAGAGAAGGGCGAGAGAGAGAGAGGAGAGAGAAGGGCGAGAGAGAGAGAGAGAGAGGAGAGAGAAGGGCGAGAGAGAGAGAGGAGAGAGAAGGGCGAGAGAGAGAGAGAGAGGAAGGAGAGAAGGGCGAGAGAGAGAGAGAGAGAGGAGAGAGAAGGGCGAGAGAGAGAGAGAGAGAGCGAGAGAGAGAGAGAGGAGAGAGAAGGGCGAGAGAGAGAGAAGAGAGGAGAGAGAAGGCGAGAGAGAGAGAGGAGAGAGAAGGCGAGAGAGAGAGAGAGAGAGAGAGAGAGAAGGGCGAGAGAGAGAGAGGAGAGAGAAGGGCGAGAGAGAGAGAGGAGAGAGAAGGGCGAGAGAGAGAGAGGAGAGAGAAGGGCGAGAGAGAGAGAGGAGAGAGAAGGGCGAGAGAGAGAGAGAGGAGAGAGAAGGGCGAGAGAGAGAGAGAGAGAAGGAGAAGGCGAGAGAGAGAGAGGAGAGAGAAGGGCGAGAGAGAGAGAGGAGAGAGAAGGGCGAGAGAGAGAGAGGAAGAGAGAAGGGCAGAGAGAGAGAGAGCAGAGAGAGAGAAGAGGCGAGAGAGAGAGAGGAGAGAGAAGGGCGAGAGAGAGAGAGGAGAGAGAAGGGCGAGAGAGAGAGAGAGGAGAGAGAAGGGCGAGAGGAGAGAGAAGGGAGAGGGAGAGAGGAGAGAGAAGGGAGAGGGAGAGAGGAGAGAGAAGGGAGAGGTTGAGAATGGAAAGAGAGAGAAGGGAAAGGGAGAGAGAGAAGGGAGGTCAGGTGTTCAGGATATCCAAGCTTCAACACAGATGCTTTAATCAGTCCCTGCTTCAGCACAGGTGGCTCAATCAGGGTCTCTGTCTTCAAACAAGCCTCTGTTTGAGCCACTTGTGCTGAAGCTGGAAAATCCTGAAATTCAGACATGTTTCGTGGCTTAAGGACTTGAGTTGAGCAGCCATGTGTTCAAATTCTATTATACTTTTTATTTACATTTGCATCTAGAGTACTCTTTAGAAGCGGTTTGTCTCACTTCAGAGTGGCTAGGATAGGCCGCAAAAGCCATTGAGATTTACAGGGAAAAAAAGAGGCATAACAAACTAAGGCTGCCATCTCTTTATATCACAAGGTTACTCAGCAAACTTAACAGAAAAAACACAGAGAATACACAGAACTATGCAAAGAGCCTCCCACAAACAGGGCTGGTTGATGATAAACCAATGAATACCATATTTCAAACCAAAGAAAAATTAACATGTACAGTATTTAAAGTACGTGAATGTGACCGCAATCACCGTTATGAATAGGTATATAGGATCAAACGACAGGTGCTCAAGGGGTATAGATATAATGTTTATCAGAGTTGATCAAAAAAGATTTGATCAGAAGAGTTCCCCTTATATACAGCACTCTATTGTCATTCGTATGGTAAAGGTAGACAACAATTGGTCTTGCAGTATATTACTGCAGATCTGTCAGGTTGGCCAGAATCACTGCGGATATCAGAAAATAATAAAATTTTATTAATTCTACATAGATAATTAAAAACACATATACATGATTAAAAATCCCTTTTTGTGGCTGATATGTAAATAGGATGAGGATTATTTGGATCTATTGCCATATATCATCATATCATGACTCTCAGAGTAATAACAGCAGGTCTGTAATTGATTTGTACAGCACCGACATTGTTTATTGCACTAAATCACGACGGCACGCCGAGATCTACCCCAGCTGCCGCCAGTAACAACCGCGCGCCGCCGCGTTTCCCCCACGCACCCCCCCTCCACTTCGCGCGCAATTTACCTCCCTTCCCGACACCGTACCCGGCTCCTGCTCTGCCTCTCTGCTTCCCCGCACCCCCGCTTACCTTCATTTGATCTCCAGGGGTGTCGGGGAAGCCTGGGGAAGCCGGGGAAGACGGGGAAGACGGGCGCGCATGTTACTGTGACGTCACAGTGCGCCGCCACGCGCCGCGGCTACCCGCTTCCCAGCCGCATGGAGCCGGCGGCTTTTGCTTCAATAAGCAATGTCGCTACTGTATGTGGCTAGCTAGCAAACAAATTGGTCTTGCAGTATATTACTGCAGATCTGTCAGGTTGGCCAGAATCACTGCGGATATCAGAAAATAATAAAATTTTATTAATTCTACATAGATAATTAAAAACACATATACATGATTAAAAATCCCTTTTTGTGGCTGATATGTAAATAGGATGAGGATTATTTGGATCTATTGCCATATATCATCATATCATGACTCTCAGAGTAATAACAGCAGGTCTGTAATTGATTTGTATGTGGCTAGCTAGCAAACAAATTGGTCTTGCAGTATATTACTGCAGATCTGTCAGGTTGGCCAGAATCACTGCGGATATCAGAAAATAATAAAATTTTATTAATTCTACATAGATAATTAAAAACACATATACATGATTAAAAATCCCTTTTTGTGGTTGATATGTAAATAGGATGAGGATTATTTGGATCTATTGCCATATATCATCATATCATGACTCTCAGAGTAATAACAGCAGGTCTGTAATTGATTTGTATGTGGCTAGCTAGCAAACAAATTGGTCTTGCAGTATATTACTGCAGATCTGTCAGGTTGGCCAGAATCACTGCGGATATCAGAAAATAATAAAATGTTATTAATTCTACATAGATAATTAAAAACACATATACATGATTAAAAATCCCTTTTTGTGGCTGATATGTAAATAGGATGAGGATTATTTGGATCTATTGCCATATATCATCATATCATGACTCTCAGAGTAATAACAGCAGGTCTGTAATTGATTTGTATGTGGCTAGCTAGCAAACAAATTGGTCTTGCAGTATATTACTGCAGATCTGTCAGGTTGGCCAGAATCACTGCGGATATCAGAAAATAATAAAATTTTATTAATTCTACATAGATAATTAAAAACACATATACATTATTAAAAATCCCTTTTTGTGGCTGATATGTAAATAGGATGAGGATTATTTGAATCTATTGCCATATATCATCATATCATGACTCTCAGAGTAATAACAGCAGGTCTGTAATTGATTTGCATGTGGCTAGCTAGCAAACAAATTGGTCTTGCAGTATATTACTGCAGATCTGTCAGGTTGGCCAGAATCACTGCGGATATCAGAAAATAATAACATTTTATTAATTCTACATAGATAATTAAAAACACATATACATTATTAAAAATCCCTTTTTGTGGCTGATATGTAAATAGGATGAGGATTATTTGGATCTCTTGCCATATATCATCATATCATGACTCTCAGAGTAATAACAGCAGGTCTGTAATTGATTTGTATGTGGCTAGCTAGCAAACAAATGTTGGCAAAAATCACAGTTTGAGATCATATCATAACTCACAGAGTAATAACAGCAGGTCTGTAAATGTTTTGTATGTTATTAACTCGCAGATAGATACTTGCAAAATTCACCATTCAAACCACAATCACTGTCTAACATACTGCACCGACACACTTTATTCGAGCAAATACCTGGTATGTACCTGGCAGATACCTGGAATGCGCCGCTCCTCACCTCTGACAAGCCCCGTTGCATTTGCCTTCCCAGCCTGGGTTCATGCCTGGCTGATGGGCGGCTGATCTGTTAAATGATAATGATTAGGATTTAATAGGCTGCAATGCTTCGCGTGTCTACCAGATGGCATAAATTTATGAATTGTAATGCAGTATATATATATGTACTGTGCAGTATTGCAGCCAACGGGAATAAAATGCTTCAATCCCTGCCAGAAAATAACTCAATGCACTCGGGCAGAAAACAGTCACAAACCTCAATACACCCGGGTATACCCGAATTCGTGGGACTAGCCGAGCTCGAATAAAGTGTGTCGGCAGTGTATATACTGGTATTGCTGCTCTGAATAGATAATTTACAGGGCAACTCTTCTGATCAAATCTTTTTTGATCAACTGATAAACATTTACAGTATTTACAATCTTTATCAGAACTCTTATAGAGACAATAAAAAGTGGATATATATACACACACACACACACACACACACACACACACACACACACACACACACACACACACACACACACACACACATTACAGTATGTGGGTGTGTATGTGTGTATATTATCTCTAGGGGTAGTTGCTCTGGGCTATTTCATACACAAGAGCCCCACAAACAGGGGTGGTTGAGCCTTTCAGGTACAGACACATCTCAAATAAACACTGATACCTTATGAATATTTCTCTATTAAACAGAAAGTAATCAGCAGCTTTGTGCTTTTTCAGTAACAGACCCTCTTTAATCACAGAAGATTCCCAGAGATAAAAAAATAAAGCAACTTACTGTATTTGAGACACACACCACTCGGTTAAACACTTTGAATTAAAGCCCAGGCCCATCTGACATCACATGATCAGTGACCAATTAGAGAATTTGTAGCAGACAAAAAAACTACAGTGCCCATGAAGCTTTGCTGCAAACTCATCCTGGAGTTCAAGAGTTTACAATGATTGATGTCTTACAACTGGGAGTGAGACAAATTGTAACAAAAACTAAATGTATCTATTCTGCTTATTGTAATGTCAGTGTGTGTGTCTGAGGTCCAGGGATATGTCATTTAATTGTGTGTGTGTGTGTGTGTGTGTGTATGTGTGTGTGTCATCTTAAATCAATCTATTCTTAACAAATAAAAATATTTTACATGTACTAATTCTCTAATTTCTTTTAATTCACTATGAATTGACTGAATTATTTTAGTATTTTTCTCTCCGCTCTTAATTATTGCTTAATTATATATTTTTTCATGTTTGTGGTTCTGAATCCACACATTAGGAAGTATAGACAGTTGCTTTCTTTCTTTCTTGCTTTCTTGCTCTCTTGCACTCTTGCACTCTTGCACTCTTGCACTCTTGTGGAGAGGGAGTGGCTCAGTGAGTAAAAGACACTGAGTGGCACTGAGAGTTTGAAGCCTGGGGCCTGGTTCAATTCCTGGTGTCAGATCCTTGTGACCTTGGGCAAGTCACTTTATCTCCCTGTGCCTCAGGCACCAAAAACATAGATTGTAAGCTCCATGGGGCAGGGACCTATATTATATTATTATAAATTATATTATTATATTATTGAGCATTTCCCATTTTAAATGCAAAATTACTAACTAATATGTTTTTCTCCTTGTGCTATGAAATGCCTTATTTGAATCCAAAACTCATTGTATGAGGATAGACGCCATTGATTTTTCTTTCATTATTGCACATATGAATGTACAGCTGCAGCAGCAGCGGCCTTTATTCGAACACTTCACGCTGTGTATACTTCAGAATACCCATGTAGTGGCACGTGATCTCTTCCAACCTTCCCGCCTTATCACCCACTATCACTGCTTACTGAATAGCAGTAGGCATTAAGTGCTTGATAAGTGGCTTATGAACGCTTACTGCATAGGCGTGTGTGTGTGTCTGTGTCTATCTGAGGTACTGAGATACAGTAGGTCATTTAATTGTGTGTGTGTGCATGTACAAACTAAAAAAAAGTAACAGTGTTATTATAGCAATTACCAGTGTTACAAATATAGAAGTGCAAATAGCTAAAATGTAAGGAATCTACCGTTTTTTTTAAAAAAGGGGGGGACTATTCCATTGTGCATTTCACTTAATGTGACTTATTACCTTGCAATTAGATTTCTAGATATCTCTTGTATTTTCTAGGGTTACTCTTTGGGAGTATGTGTGAGAGCAAGAGACGGGTTGAGTGAAAGAAATAGAGTGGGAGTCAGGGTGAAAAAATGGAGAGAAGGGAAAGTGAGAGAGAAGGGAATGTGAGATAGAAGGGAAAATGAGAGAGAAGGGAGAGGGAGAGAGAAGGGAGAGAGAGCAGAGGTAAAGAGTGGTGTTTAAAGCGGGGGCAGTTTTAGTCGGGGAAGTAAGGCAAGGGTCATATCGAGAGAGATAAAGGGGGAGTGAGTGATAAAGGGAGAGAGAAAGGGGGAGAGAATGAGCTCTTAAAACAGGACTGCTTTAATGTTTTTAAAGCCTAAGAAATCAGATCAACATACACTGAAAATGAAGGATTTTTTAAAACCGATCGAATTGGCAGAACCAGACTGAAACAGCTTCGTACAAAGCCTTTTTAGATACAGATTGGACATGCGAGAAGGGCTTGCAGCATAGCAAACCATGCCAATTCGCATCTACTGTAGAGTGCTCTTTCGAAGTGATTTGTCTCACTTCAGAGTTTCTAGACTAGGCCGCAAAATCCTTTACGGTGTACAGGAAAAAAGAGACATAAAATACCAAGTCTATTTCAAAACAATGAATGCAACTTAAAGACTCAACATATCTGGCTGATGAATGCAAGGGTTAAACCTGGGAATACTATATTTTCAGTGTGACATGACCCTATTAAGATGCATTTCTCAAGGTTTACAAGTTACTGTATGGTTATTTTGCTGTTTAAAGTTTTTCTACCTTTTTTTGTTTAATTTCTTGAAATTACCTATGTACTGGTAGGAAGATAAATGTTTGAACAGGGGTTCTCAACTCCAGTACTCAAGCCTGTCCAACAGGTCAGGTTTTCAGGATATCCCACCTTAAGCACATGTGGTTCCATCAGGGGCTCAGTTTTCAACCAAGCCTCTGATTGAGCCAAGATATATGACACATATTACTAATGCAGGAATAAGTCATCAGAAATAGGCCCCTTGTTCAAAACAATATAACCATTTTCTCCTGGGATGTTGGAAGCATTAATATGCCTGATGACGCCATATGCTGGGCACAATGACCGAGATAGCAGCTGAGAGAAAGAGCAGAGAATGTAATAGTGTTTAAAATTGTTTCCCAATAGCTCAGATATAGCGATCAGTGAAAGAACAGTGTCCCATCAGCCGTGGCTGGACTGGATGTCTTGCTCACAAGTGCTATGTAATGTGGAAAAATGTTGCACACCAAAAATCAAAATAAATCTGAGATACTAATACCAGTGGGAGTCCGAGTGAAAAAATGGAGAGAAGGGAGAGTGAGAGAGAAGGGAGCGAGAAGGGAGTGGGAGAGGGAGAAGAGGTAGAGAGAGGTGATTAAAGATTGATTAGTTTGAGTCAGGGGAAGTGAGGCAAGGGTCATATAGAAGGAGATAAAGGGGGAGTGAGTGATAAAGGGAGAGAGAAAAGTTGAGAGATAAAGGGGGAGAGAATGAGCACTAAAAACAGGACTGCTATAACGTCTTGAAAGCCTAAGAAATCAGATCAACATACATAGACCTGAAAATGGAGGATTTTTTAAACCGATCGAATTGGCAGAACCAGACTGAAACAGCTTCTTATCAGCCGTCTACCACTGAGATGTATATTCTTTCAGTGGTAGAGAATGTATCATACCCTCCATTAGCAGTGTCTGATTACAATGGCTGCAGTGAAAGAAGTTAGGGTTAGGGTATCCTGAAAACCTGGCCTGTTTGCGGCTCTCGAGGACTGGAACTGTGCAGGCCTGGCTTACAGCATAGCAAAGTAGGCCAATTCACATAAAGAGAGCTATTTAGAAGTGGTTTGCCTCACTTCAGAGTTACTAGAATAGGCCACAAAATCCTTTGCGGTGTACAGGAAAAAAGAGGCATAACATACCAAGGCTGCCATCTTTTAATATTACAAGGTTACTAGATGCTCTGCAGAATTTTATAAATGCAGTAATTAATTGAAGCCAACTAAAGTGTCACTAATTTTAAATATCTTGGCATTTGGTTTCACTCCCATTTAAAATTTGAGTTGCATATTGATAATCTGACATCCAAAATCATTGCCAAACTGGGTGTACTTTATAGGAACAAATCCTCCCTAGGCCAAGGTGCATGATGGGTTAACTTTTGTATCTTACAGACATGCTTAAATGTAGTTAGTACTGCATTGCTGTGAACAGGACACATAGTGGAAAGTTACCTTAATTAAGAGAAACTCTCCAGAGTTGTATGGGAGTCTCCTGGGCCCTCCCCTAGGTCATGCTTATAGTGCCAGCAACGCGACTGGCGAAGTGACGGGTGACGTCACCTGCGAAAGTTATAATTTAACTTTCGGGGATGTCGCTGGCGACATGGGCATTGATTGGTTCAGAGGCTGTCACATGTGGCGACAGCCTCTGAAAAATCTGATTTCCCCAGCTCCAAATTTTGAGTCGCCAGCGTTACTCCCGTCGCGTCGCACTTACTATAAGCGCTGCCTAACTGGGATGTATACTGAATGCCTGGATGTGTTCTCTGACACATTTGTACAGCAGAGAAATGTGCCAGACTCTCAACTGTGGCAAAGCTGATAGTATACTCAGGACTGCGTGCAGTAAAAATTGATCACATAATAGCAACTATTGGGAGTCCCCTGGTTGTTGATGACATCATGAGCGCTATCCTGAGTGTCATAGAATGCTGAAATATATCCAAAGCTATGTATCCAATAAATTGAGCAGAAAGAGATAGGGGAAACTGTCCAAGCATTGCTGGAGTCAGAGGTAATATGGACCGCAGCCAGTTTGTTCAACTATCTGGGCTGTGGAAATACCAGATGGGTAGTGTAGGGTGGCTGTGCACTGTAGAACCCTAAACACAGTAGTGCCACTGTTGGTCGCTGTCATCGCTGACGTAGTTACTTTGGTGGAACATATGCTGTGAAGTATGTATATACAATTATACCAAGGTACAAAAATAGGAGAATGAGAAAAGGAACATAGAGTAGTACGTCTTTGGCTAAGAGAAGAAGAAACCACTTGATTGTCTCTCTCTCTCTCTCTCTCTTTTTATATATATATAAAAATATAAAAAAGTGTAAAATGGGGGGGTTTGCGAGGTGTGAAATAGGCCTTGCAACACTACCATTTGAGTAAAAGTTGTGCCCTAAAAAAAATGTCATGGTAGGTGTGCTATGGGGTAGGGAGGGGGGCCTGATCCTTGCATTTGTCCTGGGCCCCAAGATTTCTGCTGGCGGCCCTACTGACAAGGGATTCCTCAAATTGGGCCCAGCAGAAGCTACTTCCCAAGCAAGCAATTGCCTTTTTATATTATTTGTTCTGCTTTTTACTATTATCAGTATATATATGTAACATCGCCAAAAGAAGGGTCGTGCGGTCACTGCTGTATTTCATCTCCTGTCTGCACCGCTGATAAGAGGCATAGAGGAATTTGTGAGGGCGGACCCTCGCTCTCGCAGAGGGGAGGGGTTTGATGTCTGTCTGTCTGTGTGTGTGTGTGTGTGAGAGGGAGAGAGAGAGTGTGTGTGTAAGAGGGAGAGTGTGTGTGTGTGTGTGTGTGTGTGTGTGTGTGTGTGTGTGTGTGTGTGTGTGTGTGTGTGTGTGTGTGTGTGTGTGTGTGTGTGTGTGTGTGTGTGTGTGTGTGTGTGTGTGTGTGTGTGTGTGTGTGTCACCCACCCTGTTTCCCTCTGTCTCACTTTCTGTCGCCCTCTGTCTCACTTTCTGTCACCCTCTGTCTCACTTTCTGTCACCCTCTGTTTCCCCCTGTCACCCTCTGTCTCACCCTGTCACCCTCTGTCTCACCCTGTCACCCTGTGTCACACCATGTCACCCATTTTCTCCCTGTCAACCTCTGTATCTCTCGGTATCACCCTGTCATTCTCTGTCTCACCCTGTCACCCTCTGCCTCACCCTGTCACCCTCTGCCTCACCCTATCTCACACACTCTCTGTGTCTCACACACTCTCTGTGTCTCACACACTCTCTGTGTCTCACACACTCTCTGTGTCACACACACACGCACACTCTCTCTGTGTCACACACACACTCTTAACAAGGACTAATTGTAGTATAATGTAATACAATAAATAAACATGTCAAAAACGAATGTTGTTCTTACTAGGAATTTATTCAATTTTTTTTAAAGCGGGCCTGGGGCGGGGCTAGGTGATGAGTAGATTTTTTTGTTCAGCGAGTAGATTTTTGGGTGATTTGTCAACCACAATATATATATATATATATATGTAAGGGGGCCACTCCCGGCTTCCCTGATGTTCCTTTGCCCCTTGCCTTACCCCTGTGGCAGTGGGGGAAGGGGATGGCGACTTTTCCCAGTTGGCGCTGCTATCTGTGCCGGCGCCGTCGGGGGCCCTGATGCTCGAGCATGCGCAGATAGCCACAGCGGCCATGTTGTGTTTGGTGCGAGGTTCGCGCAATACGCAGAGGTTGGCAAGGGTAGTGGTGGCCATTACAAGTGTACAGGAGATCTGGTAGGTTGCGCAGGTGCAGTTATGTGTAGCGGTGGCCACTACAGCTTTGCACAGGTGCAGTAGAGACCGCGCACACAGTCCCCATAGGAAAGAGGTTCTGAGTGGACTACATCCCCCAGCAGCCTCTGGTGAATGCCCTATGTTCCCTGTCACCTGCAACCAACCAGCCACTGAGACTTGCAGATTCTCTGCAGCAGGGAATTTGATACATTGTTTTGTGCAGTCAGGAAGCAGACTGGGAAGCACGTGAGTGAGTGAGACTTAGGGGACAAAGAGGGAAAGAAGGTGGGCAGAGAGCTGCGAGATTCTGCCCTAGGCCAGAAATCCCCAGGCTAGAGTTGAGGCCCTGACTTCCCACTAGTGAGGGTGGGTGGTCACAGGGACAGGCCCTAGTACAGGAACCTGTCACTTTAGAGAGAGAGAGAAGTGAAGGAAGCAGAGACTGTCGCAGCACCATTACAGAGGTTTAGGATCAGACCTCTTCAAGCACAGCAGCAACCAACCGGGTGGGATCGCCCTGGAAGGTAACCCTGACGTATCTTCACCGTCGGATCCTTTGCGAAGTCTGTTTGCAGGTCCTAGCGCTGGAGCGCTCGGCAGGTAACATCCATAAGTGCACCAACTATAAATCAGTACATAGTGGCTGTGCAGTCACACACACACATACCTTATTTTGGGGGTGGGGTTGTGGTGTGGGGAGTTGGACATGGTGTGGGTACACGGTGAGGGGTTGCATCCTGCGAGACACGTGAGTTACTGTGTCTCCTAGAAGAGAGACACTTAATGTATGACATGCATAGTTATGTTACTGTTAGAAAAGTCACTGTTCTTTTATATGCTGTGTGCGTGATATTATATTATTGTCCTGTGAGGAACAACTCCCGCTCTGCTTGGAGCCATCACAGGTGGAGGCGCTGCACCATATAGTATTGTTCAGGAGGATACACCCCAGGCTCTCATTGGCGGAGGCTCAGGCCTCCTGTGAGCCTCACAGGTAAAGCACCACACTGGTAATACATATAGCTCCCCTCACATGCACCCTATCTGCGATTGGGTGGGGGAATATGGGTTACATATATATATTATATATATATAGTACCGACACACTTTATTCGAGTGTGGCCGGTACCGCAAGCCGGGAGATTTCCCGGCTTGCTAGTGGCCGCCCCTCGGCGTGCCGCGCGTCATAGACGCGCGGTCACGCGTCTTCGGGAGCGTGCGCCCCCTGCACGCGCGTCCAGGGGCTCCCCGAGGGAGCCCTGGTGTCCCGCGATCGCGGGACAGCGGCAGGGGGTTCCGGGGGACCCGGCGGACCCGGCAGCGGTAGGGAGAGCGCCCCGATCGGAGGGCGCTCTTCCGCTGCTTCGGCGCGCGCCCGTCACTCTCGGGCGCGCGCCAGGCTACTGCTGCGGCCAAGAACGGGCAAATGCTCGAATAAACTTGGCCGCAGCAGTATATATATATATATATATATATATATATATATACTTATTATTAGGCTATAACTGCAGCACTGATTATTGTGCTACCTAGTTCTTGTTGGTTCTTAATAGATTGCTATGAGGGATATTGTTATATGCACTTATGATATAATACACCTCATTTAGCAATCAGGACGCCACACTCCATATATTTTAGCACCCTCCCCATCAGTTACATATGTTGCTGGTACCATGGTTTTTTACCTCACTACTTCTTATTGGGACTCACACTGGTACTGTCATTTAGCGCATGAATATTTATTTTGTTCTAACAAAATTAACACAGTATAGGAAAATATGCATTTGTCAGAGGGAAAGGCCAATAATCTGGAGTCAGGTCACCCTAATGTATATTAAAAATAAACACAGGCCTGTCTGATACTCCCTGATATTATAAAGTAAAGAGGCCACTCTATAATAAATATTTACACAGGCCTTTTTAAGTCTGTCCCTAATAATCTGTAATCAGGAGGTCATTATAAGTGTTAAAACAGTAGTGGTACTGTGATATTAAAGTGACAATCCCATACAAGTTTAATTCAGCCTAAATCCACACAATAATGTTAATAAATGCATTATAAATATCACATGACCATATGTATACTGACTTAGTTCATGGCTGTGTTATTACATCATTACATGTGTAATTAAATCCGTGACATTCTCAGGCTCCCCCCTTCTGTGACAATCATACAGCCGGGCCGTTACATTGCAACACACTAATCCCGCCCCTAGTGACATCACCTGATCAGTAACCAGTCAGAGAAGCTAGCAGGCAAAGAACTACATTTCCCACAATGCACCTCGTGGAGTGTGGCTAGCAGCTACACCTTCTCTCACTAGTTTGTCTCCTGCGAGTTTCCGTACACAGCGTCTTGTTAGAGTGGGGCGTGGACATGTGTAAACTTCAATGGTGGGAAAATGAGACAGTTTTAGCTGCTAGCTGAGCAGTGGTACAGCGCTCTGTAGAAGGCGCTCTCAGTCGGGTGAGTGATTTTTCAATGTGTGTGTTTATTTCATTTCTCATTTTACTTTCACTTTAAGTACTGCATGCTTATTTTTTTCTTTGGGCATTTAGAGATTTAAGTGCTCCGTGAGCCGAGTCCTCCATTGAAGGAGGAGCTATGAGGCCAACCTATCACAGCTACTGTACCATCTTCAGTTGCTTTCAGTATACTGATTAATCCACGGCACAGAATATGCAACTTCAAATACATCTATCAACTGTCTATATGTTAAGCCCCCGGACAAGCATTTGCTTGTTAGTTATACACTAGTTTCATACAAGCACTTCACACAGGGGGCTTCAACTTAGGTAGTACTTGACCGGCCGGTCTGAGTGTTCTCATTTCCATATATTTCTTGCCTCTACACTTTATTTACATACTTTGTACTTATTACTGCAGTGTAGCATTTTTCCCCACACCTTAAGGTTCAGTTTATAACAGCTTTGTAGGTCACCACTGCTCCTCATTTTAACCATTTATGTGTATGTGATTAATAAACCTTTATTGATACAATTTGTGTATGTTAGAGTGCTATTCAGGGGATTCTTTTTTTCTGTGTTAGTTTTCATGTGTGTGTGTGTGTGTGTGTGTGTGTGTGTGTGTGTGTGTGTGTGTGTGTGTGTGTATATATATATGTATATATTTATGTATATATATTTGTGTGTGTGTGACCTTGGGCAAGTCACTTCATATCCTCTGTGCCTCAGGCACCAATGTCATAGATTATAGCTCTATGGGGCAGGGACTTGTGTCTGCAAAATGTCTCTGTATAGCGCTACGTAAAACTAGCAGCGCTTTAAAAGAACATGCTGTTATTATTATTATATATAAATGTGTATGTATTTATTTATATAGCACTATTAATGTATATAGCGTTTCACAGTAGTAATACATGTGAAAATCCTATAAATAACAAATACAAATATCAGGTCATGGGAATAAGTGATTTGGACATAAAAGTAACATTTCGGAAGTGTGGACAACTAATACATCTTGTAGATTGCCTTTACAGTGTGATGTCATTGATTCAGTAGATTGTGTGCAGACCAGGACTGCAGTACAGTGTCACTCACATGGATGACTTGCGTGGTAGAAGCTCAAGAACAAGGATGTCAAACTCCAGTCCTCGAGGGCAGCAAACAGGCCAGGTTTTCAGGATATCCCTACTGAAAACCTGGCCTGTTTGGGACCCTCGAGGACTGGAGTTTGACATGCATGCTCTAGACGGAGCACAGCTGTGGGTGGGAGGTGGATTTGCTTTGCATCAAATGGTTTGGAGCAAGGTTTATTGTATGTATTATCATAATAACAATGCAATGCTTAACTTTTATTTCAGGAGGGATGACTGCAGAACAGAAGTGAATATTGAAGCCATGTGTTCCTTTTCTTGCAAAAGAGAAAATTTGAAGGACAGTTGAAGAGAAGGAAAATTACTACACAGAGACAGATAAGCAATGTGTATATTTCTCATTTACCATTTAGTATTTGTCGTTTTATTGACTCCACACAATCCGGCTGCTACGGGTTTCACATTGAATATTTTCATCTCTACTCTACCCCTTCCTGTGATCTGAACCATGCAAGTTTTCGTTGATTCAATACATCATGAGTAGAGGGTGGCTACAGTATGAAGTAAAGACCCAAGGACCACATCTACTACCATTCATAACAAGAACATGTGCAGTAGCGCACAGCTGCAGTTCTATGTGATTGTTATGAAAGGTTGAGGTGGTTCAATTCTATGAATCTGGAGTGGGATGGATCCTGTTTGCATCATATGGTTTCATCTAGGCCAGTAGATTATATAACTCTCAGTACAGGTTACACATGGCATCAGTATTAGTGATTTAAAGAGGAGGAAAGCTTCAATGTGGAGAACAAAGCCAAGTAATGTTGAAGTTACTCCTTTTACCATTTACTTGGTCAGTCTGTACTGTCTACTCTCCACACAGCTGCTAAGGATCTTCCATTTTAAATACTTTCACCTCCTATTCTGCACTGCTTTGCTGCCCATTATTCAGAGATGCGTTCCAGTCATGTTT
This sequence comes from Ascaphus truei, assembly GCF_040206685.1. Lineage (NCBI taxonomy): Eukaryota > Metazoa > Chordata > Amphibia > Anura > Ascaphidae > Ascaphus > Ascaphus truei. The sequence goes on from NW_027455693.1 coordinate 16,178, forward strand.
AGCACTCTGAATCTCTCTGCAGTCATTGGTTCAGCACATCATGGGTAGAGCATGGCTACAGATACAGCAAGCTATTATTATTTTACCGGCTGATCACCCATAATATTGCATTAAAACATAGAATATCACTTAATTTCCAAAAGATTCAGTGATGCTGATAATGCAGAATCTCACAACATTTCCCATCATAATGCCATAATGCACAAGTGGGAGAAATAATCCTTGCTATATCTGTACATTGTGTGACATATTACCTCAATGACCAATGAGAGCAAGTACATCTTCTGTATAGAGCGGCTGTGTTATGATGCAGTTATTGATCATCATTGACATAATCACAAGAATCTTATGCAAAGGGAAATTGTCCGCAGCGAAGTGAGATTTCAGCCCCCAAACGTCTGTAATATTAATGCAATGTCTTACTTTTGTTGCAGTGAACACTGAAGAGACGGATCTACTACAACACTGTACAGGATGAGCATACGCTACAAGCAGCAAAATGATCTTGCAGTTGACAGTATGTTGTTCTGGTAATGTGCACAATTATTATTTATGGGCTACACACCACAGTGCTGGACATATTCTGTTAACTTCAACTCTACTCCTAACATGGAGATGTCTTCCTGGTGTTACTGATTCAGTACATCATATGCACAGTGTGGTTATGATATGATGGATTGATTTAATGAACCCACCAACCAATGATGACATCTGCATCATCTTCTGTAAAGTGCAGCTACAGCATGATATTATCAGCATTTGGTGCGGTATAATCAGAGGTATCTATGTGCTTTTGTGCCTGTTTTAAGTCCTCCAGCTTAACGCCCCTACACCTCCCACTACACAGGCATACTTACTTATGCATACACTGACATCTGGCATACCTACACACACCCCAGGGCCACTTCCTTCCCCTGATGTCAGGGAGAGGATGGGCATGCAGAGTGCAGTAAGTCTCCACGTTACTCTGGCCAACAGTCTTGGCCTACCTCCAGCATCTGTCACCCACAACATCTGTTCCCTCCTTGTAAAGTGCTGAACTATCTCACCTGGGTCAGTGCTATAGCTGATCACAGTGCCCGATCAGGATGTCACTGTGATAGGCAGCAGTGCAGATTGACCGGTCAATCAATGCAGTGCCGCAACATATGCACTAAATGAGATTTCCGTGCCCCCAGTCAGGTTACTCCCTGGGCAGTGACCCTGCTCACACCCTCCCCTAGTTCCACCTCTGATCACAATTATCTCTCTTGGAGAGTGTAGCAAATTGGAGTTGGGGGAATCTCACCTCTGCCATGCATGGTCACAATCTGGGCACAGGACCCAAATAGTGGGCAATGTGGCACTTCTTACAGTAGAGAATAAGTAACTTTATTCTTTACTTGTGTATTAAGGACCTTATTTGCATTAAATTCAGTCCACATGGGACCAAGACTTTCTGGCTTACTGAACAAAGTGGAATTGTTTCGTAGAGGGTGGAGAATTGTATTTTATCTGAAATTACCCCCTCTGCACAAAATACAAACAATTATACCCATACAAGTACCTTGTGGAAGTTGTTGCCCTCTATCTTCCTGTGGTCTCTCCCTGTTTCTCACCGTGCCTCCTCCCATTTCCTTGCACCTGTGCGTCTCCGCATATATCCCTATACTCAGAGCCGGCTCCGGTCAGTGACATGGGATGCCCAAATATGAGCATACCCATATATGGGCATCCATGCCACTGACCGGAGCCCGCTCTGTTGCGGATATGGAGAGAGACTGGGAGATTTACATCCCCTTATAATTCATATGGTGCATAGTACCGGCACGTATTGTTTTACCGGTACTGTGTACCTTCCTACTTTCACACTGGTACAGTATATGCTGCAGTGGGACTGAGAGGGATATATTGGTAACACATAGTCATTGTTGGGGGAATTCAATCCATTTTGAAAATAGTAATGAAATGTTTTTTACTTTTCTTTTTTTTCAGTAATGAAGAATGAAACATTTCTGTTAAAATTGAATTGGAGGTGAACTGGATTCATCATCAACTCTGCACCAGTGTGAATTGATGTTCTTTAATGTTCTGATAAGGTACATGCAACATCTCTTCCTCAACCCCTGCACCACTCTCTGCCTCTTGCCTCTCTCTCTCCACCTCCCTGCTAAGCGTATTAACCCATCTAATGTAATCCACATTCCATGTCTCACTTTACTCTTCACTTCTCACGTGCCCTCTGGAATGACTGCTCTCTGACTAACAAGGTCTATTTGTACATGACCTCTTCTGCTCTCATCATCCACCACCTCTCATTCCCCTCACCCCTGTCCTACTCGATACCTCAGCTTAATTGAACTCTCTCCTCTGACATCTACCCTTATCTCTAACCTCTCCTCACTTTCTGCTTAAACTAACTATCTTGTTAACTTTTACAATGCTATCATCTCCTCCTCCTCCCTCCTCCTCCTCCCTCCTCCTCCTCCCTCCTCCATCATATATATGCCCCTTCTAGGCTCTGACACACTCATCCCTCTAAGGCCATGATTATCATGGGCACATGCTTGGTCATCCACAGTGTGTGCGAGCGATGCAGAGCCGCCTCGGACCTCAGTGCAGGGATTGCTGCATACCCCCAGCATCTGTCACCCACAAACAATACACACACTAATACTCCCCACAATACACACTATAATACCTCCTCAATACTAATCTCCCCAATAATATTATAGCTCCAAACACAATATACACAACACCCTTACACAAGATACACAATCTAGTACTCTCCTCTGCACCTCTACACACAATATAATACTCCCACACACACAATATACACACTACCCTCCTACCCCCATAAAATACAACCAATAATACACACACACTTTGTGGATGTTGGGACCAGCTCCCGGCATGCACCAGTGAAAGAGAGAGGCCCGCAGAAGCTCGGAAGAACTCCCTCCATCCGTGCCTTCCTCCGTTTCACATCTTCTCCCTGTCTCTCTCCCTCCCTTTCCTTGCATCTCCCTGCGTCTTTACGTATACCCAGTCAGTGACGGCTCTGGTCACGTGATGCCTTAATATGGGCTTATCCATATATGTTCATCCACGTCACTAATGTGATGCCTGCACTGTTGCGGAGCTGGTACTTACGACGGGCACTTATTGTTTTATCAGTACTGCGTACCTGACTCTACCGGCCTACTTTCAACACTAGTACAATATGTGCTTCACTACGAGTGAGTGGGGAATATTGGCATCACACAGTCACTGTTGAATATGCCATTCAATCCATTTTGAAAATAGTAATGCAATGTGGTTTGGTTTTGTTTGCTTTTTGCAGTAATGAAGAATGGAAAAGTTATATTAAAATTAAATTGGAGGGGGACTAGATTCAGCATTTCATCATGAACTCTGCACTTGTGAGAATTTAACTTCTTGAATACCCTGACAGGTACACGCAACATTAAGACTATAATCTGCTGTGCAAGCTTTCGTGCTATACCTCCCCCTCAGGTTTTGATTTATACATTTGCTCCCTCAATTCATGTCCTCTAATATTTGAAAGCTCTCTCCTAGCATTTTCTCTTTACCACAGAACGTCATCCCAATGTAACCTCTCTCTTGTTCTTTCTGCTTGCTGTTTCCTCACTCCTCTGTTAAACTTTTCTAATTTCTCTAACTTCCACACTCCTGCTTTTATCCACATGTTCTCCTCTTTCCTTCCCCTACCTTTGCATGTGTCTACACACTGCACCATTTGTACAGACCTCTATTGCAGCTATTTCTGCACTGCTCAATGAAAAGCACTCTTTAATATCCTATTCTCTGGGCCCCCTCTCTCTGCGCCCCCTCTTTTGGCGCCTCCTCTCTCTGCGCCCCCTCTCTCTGCGCCTATCTGTCTCATTCTCTCTACGTCCCTCTCTCTCTACATAGAGCTATCTCTGTCTCTCTCTACACCTATCTCTGTGTCTCCTTCTATGTTTGCTGATGTGTGGGATATCTCTTATAATCTTGAACCTGCTCATATACACATCGGGCCTCCCTGCTAAGAGTGTTAACCTATCTAATGTAATCCACATTCCTTTCCTTACTTTTCTCTTCCCTTCTCCTATGCCATCTGGAATGTCCGTTCTCTGACTAACAAGGCTCTAGTTGTACATGACCTCTTCTGCTCTCATCATTCACAATCAGTCATTCCCCTCACCCCATCTTACCTGTCCCACTGATTTGCCTCTGCTTAATTAAACTCTCCTCTGACATCTACTCTAACCTCTCTGCTCTCTCTCTCTTTCCGCTTAAACTAACAATCTTATTAACTCTTACAATGCTATCCTCCTATCTATATGCCCCCTCTAGGCTCTGACACACTTGTCCCTCTAGCCCACACCCTTGGCTAAATTCCCAAACATGTTCATCACACTTCCACTCGCTGTTCTTAATGCCTATGAAGGAAATCACACAATTGATATTTGATTTTTCTACAGTAAAAATGTCTCCAGTCCTGTATAAAGCTGCTCTCTGGGGCCAAACCACACTACTTTTTTTTCACATTCATCAACACTCAAATTTAATTTACGCTGTCTTTTTTTCCCTGTATTTGACTCCCTCCACTAACCTTCTCCTCACACTTGCCATCCTTCCTTCACTTCTCCTCAAGCATTTGACTACTTCAGAGGCAAGGTGGATGCCACCCACAAGGAGATTCCTTCTGTCCCTTCCCCCTTCTCTCCTTCTACCTAATTCTCCTTCTGCATTTGACTCCTTTTCTTCTCTTACAGAGCTGGAAGCTAATCATCTTCTCTTCTCCCTCTACCACATGCCCTCTAGATCGTATCCCCTCACACCTTACTGCATCTCTTAGTCCCCACTCTCACCCACATCTTCAATTCCTCCCTATTCTCTGGCTCTTTACCCTCTTACTTTAAGCCTGTAGTGGTCACCCTTTTCTCAGAAACAACCTACACCCTATGTGCCTTACTAACTACCGCCCTGTATCCCTCCTGCTGTTTGTCTCCTAATTGCTAGAATGTCAACATTCTTAAATCACATTCCCTCCTGGATCCTTTACAACCTGCCTTTCGTACAGCTCGTTCTACAGACTGTGCTTAAAGCAAATTCCCAAGGTCACTTTTCCCTACTAATCCTACTTGATCTATCTGCTGCGTTTGATGCTCTCAATCACTCTCCTCCTTCATATTCTAAACTCTCTCTTGGTATCCGTAACACAGTTCTATCCTGGTTTTCATCATAACTTTCCTGTCACACATTCTCCATCTCTGTTGCTAACATGTCTTCGTCTTCTATTGATCTGTCTGTGGGTATACATCAGGGCTCTGTTCTGAGATCTCTCTTTCTCTCTACATACTATCATTTGGTGACCTCATCAACTCTTTGTGACAATCCTATAAATAACAAATACAAATATCAGGTCATGGGAATAAGTGATTTGGACATAAAAGTAACATTTCGGAAGTGTGGACAACTAATACATCTTGTAGATTGCCTTTACAGTGTGATGTCATTGATTCAGTAGATTGTGTGCAGACCAGGACTGCAGTACAGTGTCACTCACATGGATGACTTGCGTGGTAGAAGCTCAAGAACAAGGATGTCAAACTCCAGTCCTCGAGGGCAGCAAACAGGCCAGGTTTTCAGGATATCCCTACTGAAAACCTGGCCTGTTTGGGACCCTCGAGGACTGGAGTTTGACATGCATGCTCTAGAAGGAGCACAGCTGTGGGTGGGAGGTGGATTTGCTTTGCATCAAATGGTTTGGAGCAAGGTTTATTGTATGTATTATCATAATAACAATGCAATGCTTAACTTTTATTTCAGGAGGGATGACTGCAGAACAGAAGTGAATATTGAAGCCATGTGTTCCTTTTCTTGCAAAAGAGAAAATTTGAAGGACAGTTGAAGAGAAGGAAAATTACTACACAGAGACAGATAAGCAATGTGTATATTTCTCATTTACCATTTAGTATTTGTCGTTTTATTGACTCCACACAATCCGGCTGCTACGGGTTTCACATTGAATATTTTCATCTCTACTCTACCCCTTCCTGTGATCTGAACCATGCAAGTTTTCGTTGATTCAATACATCATGAGTAGAGTGTGGCTACAGTATGAAGTAAAGACCCAAGGACCACATCTACTACCATTCATAACAAGAACATGTGCAGTAGCGCACAGCTGCAGTTCTATGTGATTGTTATGAAAGGTTGAGGTGGTTCAATTCTATGAATCTGGAGTGGGATGGATCCTGTTTGCATCATATGGTTTCATCTAGGCCAGTAGATTATATAACTCTCAGTACAGGTTACACATGGCATCAGTATTAGTGATTTAAAGAGGAGGAAAGCTTCAATGTGGAGAACAAAGCCAAGTAATGTTGAAGTTACTCCTTTTACCATTTACTTGGTCAGTCTGTACTGTCTACTCTCCACACAGCTGCTAAGGATCTTCCATTTTAAATACTTTCACCTCCTATTCTGCACTGCTTTGCTGCCCATTATTCAGAGATGCGTTCCAGTCATGTTTAGCACTCTGAATCTCTCTGCAGTCATTGGTTCAGCACATCATGGGTAGAGCATGGCTACAGATACAGCAAGCTATTATTATTTTACCGGCTGATCACCCATAATATTGCATTAAAACATAGAATATCACTTAATTTCCAAAAGATTCAGTGATGCTGATAATGCAGAATCTCACAACATTTCCCATCATAATGCCATAATGCACAAGTGGGAGAAATAATCCTTGCTATATCTGTACATTGTGTGACGTATTACCTCAATGACCAATGAGAGCAAGTACATCTTCTGTATAGAGCGGCTGTGTTATGATGCAGTTATTGATCATCATTGACATAATCACAAGAATCTTATGCAAAGGGAAATTGTCCGCAGCGAAGTGAGATTTCAGCCCCCAAACGTCTGTAATATTAATGCAATGTCTTACTTTTGTTGCAGTGAACACTGAAGAGACGGATCTACTACAACACTGTACAGGATGAGCATACGCTACAAGCAGCAAAATGATCTTGCAGTTGACAGTATGTTGTTCTGGTAATGTGCACAATTATTATTTATGGGCTACACACCACAGTGCTGGACATATTCTGTTAACTTCAACTCTACTCCTAACATGGAGATGTCTTCCTGGTGTTACTGATTCAGTACATCATATGCACAGTGTGGTTATGATATGATGGATTGATTTAATGAACCCACCAACCAATGATGACATCTGCATCATCTTCTGTAAAGTGCAGCTACAGCATGATATTATCAGCATTTGGTGCGGTATAATCAGAGGTATCTATGTGCTTTTGTGCCTGTTTTAAGTCCTCCAGCTTAACGCCCCTACACCTCCCACTACACAGGCATACTTACTTATGCATACACTGACATCTGGCATACCTACACACACCCCAGGGCCACTTCCTTCCCCTGATGTCAGGGAGAGGATGGGCATGCAGAGTGCAGTAAGTCTCCACGTTACTCTGGCCAACAGTCTTGGCCTACCTCCAGCATCTGTCACCCACAACATCTGTTCCCTCCTTGTAAAGTGCTGAACTATCTCACCTGGGTCAGTGCTATAGCTGATCACAGTGCCCGATCAGGATGTCACTGTGACAGGCAGCAGTGCAGATTGACCGGTCAATCAATGCAGTGCCGCAACATATGCACTAAATGAGATTTCCGTGCCCCCAGTCAGGTTACTCCCTGGGCAGTGACCCTGCTCACACCCTCCCCTAGTTCCACCTCTGATCACAATTATCTCTCTTGGAGAGTGTAGCAAATTGGAGTTGGGGGAATCTCACCTCTGCCATGCATGGTCACAATCTGGGCACAGGACCCAAATAGTGGGCAATGTGGCACTTCTTACAGTAGAGAATAAGTAACTTTATTCTTTACTTGTGTATTAAGGACCTTATTTGCATTAAATTCAGTCCACATGGGACCAAGACTTTCTGGCTTACTGAACAAAGTGGAATTGTTTCGTAGAGGGTGGAGAATTGTATTTTATCTGAAATTACCCCCTCTGCACAAAATACAAACAATTATACCCATACAAGTACCTTGTGGAAGTTGTTGCCCTCTATCTTCCTGTGGTCTCTCCCTGTTTCTCACCGTGCCTCCTCCCATTTCCTTGCACCTCTGCGTCTCCGCATATATCCCTATACTCAGAGCCGGCTCCGGTCAGTGACATGGGATGCCCAAATATGAGCATACCCATATATGGGCATCCATGCCACTGACCGGAGCCCGCTCTGTTGCGGATATGGAGAGAGACTGGGAGATTTACATCCCCTTATAATTCATATGGTGCATAGTACCGGCACGTATTGTTTTACCGGTACTGTGTACCTTCCTACTTTCACACTGGTACAGTATATGCTGCAGTGGGACTGAGAGGGATATATTGGTAACACATAGTCATTGTTGGGGGAATTCAATCCATTTTGAAAATAGTAATGAAATGTTTTTTACTTTTCTTTTTTTTCAGTAATGAAGAATGAAACATTTCTGTTAAAATTGAATTGGAGGTGAACTGGATTCATCATCAACTCTGCACCAGTGTGAATTGATGTTCTTTAATGTTCTGATAAGGTACATGCAACATCTCTTCCTCAACCCCTGCACCACTCTCTGCCTCTTGCCTCTCTCTCTCCACCTCCCTGCTAAGCGTATTAACCCATCTAATGTAATCCACATTCCATGTCTCACTTTACTCTTCACTTCTCACGTGCCCTCTGGAATGACTGCTCTCTGACTAACAAGGTCTATTTGTACATGACCTCTTCTGCTCTCATCATCCACCACCTCTCATTCCCCTCACCCCTGTCCTACTCGATACCTCAGCTTAATTGAACTCTCTCCTCTGACATCTACCCTTATCTCTAACCTCTCCTCACTTTCTGCTTAAACTAACTATCTTGTTAACTTTTACAATGCTATCATCTCCTCCTCCTCCCTCCTCCTCCTCCCTCCTCCATCATATATATGCCCCTTCTAGGCTCTGACACACTCATCCCTCTAAGGCCATGATTATCATGGGCACATGCTTGGTCATCCACAGTGCGTGCGAGCGATGCAGAGCCGCCTCGGACCTCAGTGCAGGGATTGCTGCATACCCCCAGCATCTGTCACCCACAAACAATACACACACTAATACTCCCCACAATACACACTATAATACCTCCTCAATACTAATCTCCCCAATAATATTATAGCTCCAAACACAATATACACAACACCCTTACACAAGATACACAATCTAGTACTCTCCTCTGCACCTCTACACACAATATAATACTCCCACACACACAATATACACACTACCCTCCTACCCCCATAAAATACAACCAATAATACACACACACTTTGTGGATGTTGGGACCAGCTCCCGGCATGCACCAGTGAAAGAGAGAGGCCCGCAGAAGCTCGGAAGAACTCCCTCCATCCGTGCCTTCCTCCGTTTCACATCTTCTCCCTGTCTCTCTCCCTCCCTTTCCTTGCATCTCCCTGCGTCTTTACGTATACCCAGTCAGTGACGGCTCTGGTCACGTGATGCCTTAATATGGGCTTATCCATATATGTTCATCCACGTCACTAATGTGATGCCCGCACTGTTGCGGAGCTGGTACTTACGACGGGCACTTATTGTTTTATCAGTACTGCGTACCTGACTCTACCGGCCTACTTTCAACACTAGTACAATATGTGCTTCACTACGAGTGAGTGGGGAATATTGGCATCACACAGTCACTGTTGAATATGCCATTCAATCCATTTTGAAAATAGTAATGCAATGTGGTTTTGTTTTGTTTGCTTTTTGCAGTAATGAAGAATGGAAAAGTTATATTAAAATTAAATTGGAGGGGGACTAGATTCAGCATTTCATCATGAACTCTGCACTTGTGAGAATTTAACTTCTTGAATACCCTGACAGGTACACGCAACATTAAGACTATAATCTGCTGTGCAAGCTTTCGTGCTATACCTCCCCCTCAGGTTTTGATTTATACATTTGCTCCCTCAATTCATGTCCTCTAATATTTGAAAGCTCTCTCCTAGCATTTTCTCTTTACCACAGAACGTCATCCCAATGTAACCTCTCTCTTGTTCTTTCTGCTTGCTGTTTCCTCACTCCTCTGTTAAACTTTTCTAATTTCTCTAACTTCCACACTCCTGCTTTTATCCACATGTTCTCCTCTTTCCTTCCCCTACCTTTGCATGTGTCTACACACTGCACCATTTGTACAGACCTCTATTGCAGCTATTTCTGCACTGCTCAATGAAAAGCACTCTTTAATATCCTATTCTCTGGGCCCCCTCTCTCTGCGCCCCCTCTTTTGGCGCCTCCTCTCTCTGCGCCCCCTCTCTCTGCGCCTATCTGTCTCATTCTCTCTACGTCCCTCTCTCTCTACATAGAGCTATCTCTGTCTCTCTCTACACCTATCTCTGTGTCTCCTTCTATGTTTGCTGATGTGTGGGATATCTCTTATAATCTTGAACCTGCTCATATACACATCGGGCCTCCCTGCTAAGAGTGTTAACCTATCTAATGTAATCCACATTCCTTTCCTTACTTTTCCTCTTCCCTTCTCCTATGCCATCTGGAATGTCCGTTCTCTGACTAACAAGGCTCTAGTTGTACATGACCTCTTCTGCTCTCATCATTCACAATCAGTCATTCCCCTCACCCCATCTTACCTGTCCCACTGATTTGCCTCTGCTTAATTAAACTCTCCTCTGACATCTACTCTAACCTCTCTGCTCTCTCTCTCTTTCCGCTTAAACTAACAATCTTATTAACTCTTACAATGCTATCCTCCTATCTATATGCCCCCTCTAGGCTCTGACACACTTGTCCCTCTAGCCCACACCCTTGGCTAAATTCCCAAACATGTTCATCACACTTCCACTCGCTGTTCTTAATGCCTATGAAGGAAATCACCACAATTGATATTTGATTTTTCTACAGTAAAAATGTCTCCAGTCCTGTATAAAGCTGCTCTCTGGGGCCAAACCACACTACTTTTTTTTCACATTCATCAACACTCAAATTTAATTTACGCTGTCTTTTTTTTCCCTGTATTTGACTCCCTCCACTAACCTTCTCCTCACACTTGCCATCCTTCCTTCACTTCTCCTCAAGCATTTGACTACTTCAGAGGCAAGGTGGATGCCACCCACAAGGAGATTCCTTCTGTCCCTTCCCCTTCTCTCCTTCTACCTAATTCTCCTTCTGCATTTGACTCCTTTTCTTCTCTTACAGAGCTGGAAGCTAATCATCTTCTCTTCTCCCTCTACCACATGCCCTCTAGATCGTATCCCCTCACACCTTACTGCATCGATTAGTCCCCACTCTCACCCACATCTTCAATTCCTCCCTATTCTCTGGCTCTTTACCCTCTTACTTTAAGCCTGTAGTGGTCACCCTTTTCTCAGAACAACCTACACCCTATGTGCCTTACTAACTACCTCCGCCCTGTATCCCTCCTGCTGTTTGTCTCCTAATTGCTAGAATGTCAACATTCTTAAATCTACATTCCCTCCTGGATCCTTTACAACCTGCCTTTCGTACAGCTCGTTCTACAGACTGTGCTTAAAGCAAATTCCCAAGGTCACTTTTTCCTACTAATCCTACTTGATCTATCTGCTGCGTTTGATGCTCTCAATCACTCTCCTCCTTCATATTCTAAACTCTCTCTTGGTATCCGTAACACAGTTCTATCCTGGTTTTCATCATAACTTTCCTGTCACACATTCTCCATCTCTGTTGCTAACATGTCTTCGTCTTCTATTGATCTGTCTGTGGGTATACATCAGGGCTCTGTTCTGAGATCTCTCTTTCTCTCTACATACTATCATTTGGTGACCTCATCAACTCTTTGTGACAATCCTATAAATAACAAATACAAATATCAGGTCATGGGAATAAGTGATTTGGACATAAAAGTAACATTTCGGAAGTGTGGACAACTAATACATCTTGTAGATTGCCTTTACAGTGTGATGTCATTGATTCAGTAGATTGTGTGCAGACCAGGACTGCAGTACAGTGTCACTCACATGGATGACTTGCGTGGTAGAAGCTCAAGAACAAGGATGTCAAACTCCAGTCCTCGAGGGCAGCAAACAGGCCAGGTTTTTCAGGATATCCCTACTGAAAACCTGGCCTGTTTGGGGACCCTCGAGGACTGGAGTTTGACATGCATGCTCTAGAAGGAGCACAGCTGTGGGTGGGAGGTGGATTTGCTTTGCATCAAATGGTTTGGAGCAAGGTTTATTGTATGTATTATCATAATAACAATGCAATGCTTAACTTTTATTTCAGGAGGGATGACTGCAGAACAGAAGTGAATATTGAAGCCATGTGTTCCTTTTCTTGCAAAAGAGAAAATTTGAAGGACAGTTGAAGAGAAGGAAAATTACTACACAGAGACAGATAAGCAATGTGTATATTTCTCATTTACCATTTAGTATTTGTCGTTTTATTGACTCCACACAATCCGGCTGCTACGGGTTTCACATTGAATATTTTCATCTCTACTCTACCCCTTCCTGTGATCTGAACCATGCAAGTTTTCGTTGATTCAATACATCATGAGTAGAGTGTGGCTACAGTATGAAGTAAAGACCCAAGGACCACATCTACTACCATTCATAACAAGAACATGTGCAGTAGCGCACAGCTGCAGTTCTATGTGATTGTTATGAAAGGTTGAGGTGGTTCAATTTCTATGAATCTGGAGTGGATGGATCCTGTTTGCATCATATGGTTTCATCTAGGCCAGTAGATTATATAACTCTCAGTACAGGTTACACATGCATCAGTATTAGTGATTTAAAGAGGAGGAAAGCTTCAATGTGGAGAACAAAGCCAAGTAATGTTGAAGTGTACTCCTTTTACCATTTACTTGGTCAGTCCTGTACTGTCTACTCTCCACACAGCTGCTAAGGATCTTCCCATTTTAAATACTTTCACCTCCTATTCTGCACTGCTTTGCTGCCCATTATTCAGAGATGCGTTCCAGTCATGTTTAGCACTCTGAATCTCTCTGCAGTCATTGGTTCAGCACATCATGGGTAGAGCATGGCTACAGATACAGCAAGCTATTATTATTTTACCGGCTGATCACCCATAATATTGCATTAAAACATAGAATATCACTTAATTTCCAAAAGATTCAGTGATGCTGATAATGGCAGAATCTCACAACATTTTCCCATCATAATGCCATAATGCACAAGTGGGAGAAATAATCCTTGCTATATCTGTACATTGTGTGACGTATTACCTCAATGACCAATGAGAGCAAGTACATCTTCTGTATAGAGCGGCTGTGTTATGATGCAGTTATTGATCATCATTGACATAATCACAAGAATCTTATGCAAAGGGAAATTGTCCGCAGCGAAGTGAGATTTCAGCCCCCAAACGTCTGTAATATTAATGCAATGTCTTACTTTTGTTGCAGTGAACACTGAAGAGACGGATCTACTACAACACTGTACAGGATGAGCATACGCTACAAGCAGCAAAATGATCTTGCAGTTGACAGTATGTTGTTCTGGTAATGTGCACAATTATTATTTTATGGGCTACACACCACAGTGCTGGACATATTCTGTTAACTTCAACTCTACTCCTAACATGGAGATGTCTTCCTGGTGTTACTGATTCAGTACATCATATGCACAGTGTGGTTATGATATGATGGATTGATTTAATGAACCCACCAACCAATGATGACATCTGCATCATCTTCTGTAAAGTGCAGCTACAGCATGTATTATCAGCATTTGGTGCGGTATAATCAGAGGTATCTATGTGCTTTTTGTGCCTGTTTTAAGTCCTCCAGCTTAACGCCCCTACACCTCCCACTACACAGGCATACTTACTTATGCATACACTGACATCTGTGGCATACCTACACACACTCCAGGGCCACTTCCTTCCCCTGATGTCAGGGAGAGGATGGCATGCAGAGTGCAGTAAGTCTCCACGTTACTCTGGCCAACAGTCTTGGCCTACCTCCAGCATCTGTCACCCACAACATCTGTTCCCTCCTTGTAAAGTGCTGAACTATCTCACCTGGGTCAGTGCTATAGCTGATCACAGTGCCCGATCAGGATGTCACTGTGACAGGCAGCAGTGCAGATTGACCGGTCAATCAATGCAGTGCCGCAACATATGACTAAATGAGATTTCCGTGCCCCCAGTCAGGTTACTCCCTGGGCAGTGACCCTGCTCACACCCTCCCCTAGTTCCACCTCTGATCACAATTATCTCTCTGGAGAGTGTAGCAAATTGGAGTTGGGGGAATCTCACCTCTGCCATGCATGGTCACAATCTGGGCACAGGACCCAAATAGTGGGCAATGTGGCACTTCTTACAGTAGAGAATAAGTAACTTTATGTCTTTACTTGTGTATTAAGGACCTTATTTGCATTAAATTCAGTCCACATGGGACCAAGACTTTCTGGCTTACTGAACAAAGTGGAATTGTTTCGTAGAGGGTGGAGAATTGTATTTTATCTGAAATTACCCCCTCTGCACAAAATACAAACAATTATACCCATACAAGTACCTTGTGGAAGTTGTTGCCCTCTATCTTCCTGTGGTCTCTCCCTGTTTCTCACCGTGCCTCCTCCATTTCCTTGCACCTCTGCGTCTCCGCATATATCCCTATACTCAGAGCCCGGCTCCGGTCAGTGACATGGGATGCCCAAATATGAGCATACCCATATATGGGCATCCATGCCACTGACCGGAGCCCGCTCTGTTGCGGATATGGAGAGAGACTGGGAGATTTACATCCCCTTATAATTCATATGGTGCATAGTACCGGCTACGTATTGTTTTACCGGTACTGTGTACTTCCTACTTACTTCACACTGGTACAGTATATGCTGCAGTGGGACTGAGAGGGATATATTGGTAACACATAGTCATTGTTGGGGGAATTCAATCCATTTTGAAAATAGTAATGAAATGTTTTTTACTTTCTCTTTTTTTTCAGTAATGAAGAATGAAAACATTTCTGTTAAAATTGAATTGGAGGTGAACTGGATTCATCATCAACTCTGCACCAGTGTGAATTGATGTTCTTTAATGTTCTGATAAGGTACATGCAACATCTCTTCCTCAACCCCTGCACCACTCTCTGCCTCTTGCCTCTCTCTCTCCACCTCCCTGCTAAGCGTATTAACCCATGCCCTCTAGATCGTATCCCCTCACACCTTACTACTGCATCTCTTAGTCCCCACTCTCACCCACATCTTCAATTCCTCCCTATGCTCTGGCTCTTTACCCTCTTACTTTAAGCCTGTAGTGGTCACCCTTTTCTCAGAAACAACCTACACCCTATGTGCCTTACTAACTACCGCCCTGTATCCCTCCTGCTGTTTGTCTCCTAATTGCTAGAATGTCAACATTCTTAAATCACATTCCCTCCTGGATCCTTTACAACCTGCCTTTCGTACAGCTCGTTCTACAGACTGTGGCTTAAAGCAAATTCCCAAGGTCACTTTTTCCCTACTAATCCTACTTGATCTATCTGCTGCGTTTGATGCTCTCAATCACTCTCCTCCTTCATATTCTAAAACTCTCTCTTGGTATCCGTAACACAGTTCTATCTGGTTTTCATCATAACTTTCCTGTCACACATTCTCCATCTCTGTTGCTAACATGTCTTCGTCTTCTATTGATCTGTCTGTGGGTATACATCAGGGCTCTGTTCTGAGATCTCTCTTTCTCTCTACATACTATCATTTGGTGACCTCATCAACTCTTTGTGACAATCCTATAAATAACAAATACAAATATCAGGTCATGGGAATAAGTGATTTGGACATAAAAGTAACATTTCGGAAGTGTGGACAACTAATACATCTTGTAGATTGCCTTTACAGTGTGATGTCATTGATTCAGTAGATTGTGTGCAGACCAGGACTGCAGTACAGTGTCACTCACATGGATGACTTGCGTGGGTAGAAGCTCAAGAACAAGGATGTCAAACTCCAGTCCTCGAGGGCCGCAAACAGGCCAGGTTTTCAGGTA